>NW_021822941.1:3110808-3333308 GCF_901001165.1 Salmo trutta | reverse complement strand
CACGAGCTGAAAACTTTCCACTCGATCGAACCAATCGCTGCTCATATGTCCTTTCATGGTAAAGTACATCTAGTCATGAACACGGAAATACGCAGCAAAGACCTTGTTACTCAAAGACCCAGCTACTCTCTGACAGTCACCATCAGACCATCAGACCACCAGATGGACAGGCTGTGTGTCTCTCTGATTGTATTCTTATGTGAGGAACTTTTTTACTTGGTCTTATAGCTGGATGATAGATGATTTCTTAATGTGGTTTTATGGTTGACCAGATTTGTTATCTTTTTATTGTGATATTGTGATGACTGTGGTAAAGACATGACGTTTATATTTTCATTTGGAGAAGTTTATGATTTCAAAGTGACATTGTCGGATTCATCCTAACATTGTTCCTCTGCTACCTGTAGGTGCTGTTTCCTCCAGTCAGTTCATCCTAACCCTGTTCCTCTGCTACCTGTAGGTGCTGTTTCCTCCAGTCAGTTCATCCTAACACTGTTCCTCTGCTACCTGTAGGTGCTGTTTCCTCCAGTCAGTTCATCCTAACACTGTTCCTCTGCTACCTGTAGGTGCTGTTTCCTCCAGTCAGTTCATCCTAACACTGTTCCTCTGTTACCTGTAGGTGCTGTTTCCTCCAGTCAGTTCATCCTAACACTGTTCCTCTGTTACCTGTAGGTGCTGTTTCCTCCAGTCAGTTCATCCTAACACTGTTCCTCTGCTACCTGTAGGTGCTGTTTCCTCCAGTCAGTTCATCCTAACACTGTTCCTCTGCTACCTGTAGGTGCTGTTTCCTCCAGTCAGTTCATCCTAACACTGTTCCTCTGTTACCTGTAGGTGCTGTTTCCTCCAGTCAGTTCATCCTAACACTGTTCCTCTGCTACCTGTAGGTGCTGTTTCCTCCAGTCAGTTCATCCTAACACTGTTCCTCTGCTACCTGTAGGTGCTGTTTCCTCCATTCAGTTCATCCTAATACTGTTCCTCTGCTACCTGTAGGTGCTGTTTCCTCCAGTCAGTTCATCCTAACACTGTTCCTCTGCTACCTGTAGGTGCTGTTTCCTCCAGTCAGGATGGGATCTCTGCAGCAGAGGTGGAGCTGAGAGTCAGACCAGGAGACAACATCACTCTCTACTGTGACTGTACCATAACTACTGGAGTATACACTGTGTGGTATAGGAACTGTTCTCACAACTACCAGCCTCCTCTTGTTATTTCAGCAAAAGATTTGATTTACAACCGTTTACCTGGATATAATGTGGTGTGGAACCCCTCTAACAACTCCTATGATCTACTGATTGAGAACATCACTGAATCTTACCTGGGACTCTACTACTGTGGGACTGTGAAGACTAACATGGTGGAAGAAGGAAAACTAATTAAACAGAAAGAGTTGTACCACTATGGAAACATCACCACTAGGATTTCACTTGGTAAGAACAGTTATTATTCTGTCTTTATCTTCCTGCTGTATATTTAGTATTATTAATATTGTAATATTAGTATTGGTGTGTCTGGTTTCCTTGAATGAGAGGAGGTTGAGTTGTAAGAAACTCCAAAGAAAATGTATCTTATTTTGAATAAACCCTCTGACACTAATCTAAACTCATAAAATATCTCCTCAAATTCATGTTTAAACAACCAGGAGTCAATATTAACAACATACTATTGACACGGTCTTGATTGTTTCTGAGTGTAGTTCTGTTTGTGTTTAATGTTTTGTCCAGAAACCAGTCCTCCTGAGCCCTCCTCCTCCTCCCCTCCTCCTGTAGACTGTGGGCTGTGTTGGATGTTGCTGTTCAGTCTGTGTCCTGTATCTGCTCTCCTGTTCTCTGCCTGTGTTTTCTCATTCTGCAGAACAACAGGTAAACTCACTCTCTCAGTCAGGTTTGACTTCTTCACTCATTCATGTTTTAAGTCTGGGTATTCCTAATCAATCTTACCTATTATTTAAACGATTACCTACGTTTTTAACCTTCATTTTTTTTTAAAGCATTTTGACCTGAATATTTAAACATCTACCAACTTTAACTGAACTATCCTAGTTTAACCTCAAACTTGGTGTTTTAATGATGCTAACTCTTCCTCTGCAGCTCCAATTGAGACTCAGGTTCCTCTGAACAGAACCACCACCAGGGAAAGTGACAGCAGAGAGCAGACTACTGTCAAAGTGGGTGTTGTAGTTTTATTTTGGGAAGCCATCTTAATTTGTAGTCCATGTGTTTGGTAACCCTGCCTTATTCAAAGAGCATTTTCAAAGACAGATATAATCATTAACAACAGAAGGTAAAAAGCAACAATATATAATGTATAATCATAATGCATGATATATCATTAAAATTAACAGATTATTAATACAATATCTCTATCTCATACTTCAGTACATATCTATCAATACCAAAAGAGTGTGAGACCTATCTATACCAGCCATCAATACCAACAGTGTGAGACCTATACCATCCATCAATACCAGCAGAGTGAGACCTATACCAGCCATCAATACCAGCAGAGTATGAGACCTATACCATCCATCAATACCAGCAGAGTATGAGACCTATACCATCCATCAATACCAGCAGAGTGAGACCTATACCAGCCATCAATACCAGCAGAGTGAGACCTATACCATCCATCAATACCAGCAGTGTGAGACCTATACCAGCCATCAATACCAGCAGAGTGAGACCTATACCATCCATCAATACCAGCAGAGTGTGAGACCTATACCAGCCATCAATACCAGCAGAGTGAGACCTATACCATCCATCAATACCAGCAGAGTGAGACCTATACCATCCATCAATACCAGCAGAGTGAGACCTATACCATCCATCAATACCAGCAGAGTGAGACCTATACCATCCATCAATACCAGCAGAGTGAGACCTATACCATCCATCAATACCAACAGTGTGAGACCTATACCATCCATCAATACCAGCAGAGTGAGACCTATACCAGCCATCAATACCAGCAGAGTATGAGACCTATACCATCCATCAATACCAGCAGAGTGAGACCTATACCAGCCATCAATACCAGCAGAGTGAGACCTATACCATCCATCAATACCAGCAGTGTGAGACCTATACCAGCCATCAATACCAGCAGAGTGAGACCTATACCATCCATCAATACCAGCAGAGTGAGACCTATACCATCCATCAATACCAGCAGAGTATGAGACCTATACCAGACATCAATACCAGCAGAGTATGAGACCTATACCATCCACCAATACCAGCAGTGTGAGACCTATACCAGCCATCATTACCGGCAGAGTGAGACCTTTACCATCCATCAATACCAGCAGAGTGTGAGACCTATACCATCCATCAATACCAGCAGAGTGAGAGACCTATACCATCCATCAATACCAGCAGAGTGAGACCTATACCAGTCATCAATACCAGCAGAGTGAGAGACCTATACCATCCATCAATACCAGCAGAGTGAGACCTATACCAGTCATCAATACCAGCAGAGTGTGAGACCTATACCATCCATCAATACCAGCAGAGTGTGAGACCTATACCAGTCATCAATACCAGCAGAGTGTGAGACCTATACCATCCATCAATACCAGCAGAGTGAGACCTATACCAGTCATCAATACCAGCAGAGTGTGAGACATATACCAGTCATCAATACCAGCAGAGTGTGAGACCTATACCATCCATCAATACCAGCAGAGTGTGAGACCTATACCATCCATCAATACCAGCAGAGTGAGACCTATACCAGCCATCAATGCCAGCAGAGTGAGACCTATACCATCCATCAATGCCAGCAGAGTGAGACCTATACCATCCATCAATACCAGCAGAGTGAGACCTATACCATCCATCAATACCAGCAGAGTGAGACCTATACCATCCATCAATACCAGCAGAGTGTGAGACCTATACCAGCCATCAATACCAGCAGAGTGAGACCTATACCATCCATCAATACCAGCAGAGTGAGACCTATACCATCCATCAATACCAGCAGAGTGAGACCTATACCATCCATCAACACCATCAGAGTGAGACCTATACCATCCATCAATACCAGCAGAGTGTGAGACCTATACCATCCATCAATACCAGCAGAGTGAGACCTATACCATCCATCAATACCAGCAGAGTGTGAGACCTATACCATCCATCAATACCAGCAGAGTGTGAGACCTATACCAGCCATCAATACCAGCAGAGTGAGGCCTATACCATCCATCAATACCAGCAGAGTGAGACCTATACCATCCATCAATACCAGCAGAGTGTGAGACCTATACCAGCCATCAATACCAACAGAGTGAGACCTATACCAGCAGAGTGAGACCTATACCATCCATCAATACCAGCAGAGTGAGACCTATACCAGCAGAGTGAGACCTATACCATTATAGCTGGGAGGAAAATATTTTTAAGAGTTACTTAATTTTGGACGGATATTACCTTTTCATATAAGTGATTTATTTTTAAACTTTTGTCTTTAGCCTTTTAATAATAATAACAATAATGATTTAGAAAATGTTGTTAAGCTCAGAGAATAATGATTAAATAACTCTTGTTGTAGCTTTAGTTTGTAATTGTAGTTGTGAAAGTTCATTGTATTCCATTTGTAAGTGTATTGATGTGTGTTGATGTAGCTGAATAAATATTGATTCAGTTTAATTAGATTCACTTCATCATTTCTTTGTCTCCCCTTAAAGTCTCTGAGTACAAGGTCATGGTATTTAAGTAGTGTTAAGTAGTGAAATCAGGTTAATTATACCACATTATCAATAGAGTTACATAGTGAAATCAGGTTAATTATACTACATTATCAATAGAGTTACATAGTGAAATCAGGTTAATTATACCACATTATCGATAGAGTTACATAGTAACATCAGGTTAATTATACTACATTATCAATAGAGTTACAAAGTGAAATCAGATTAATTATACCACATTATCAATAGAGTTACATAGTGAAATCAGATTAATTATACCACATTATCAATAGAGTTACATAGTGAAATCAGGTTAATTATACTACATTATCAATAGAGTTACATAGTGAAATCTGGTGAATTATACCACATTATCAATAGTTACATAGTAAAATCTGGTGAATTATACTACATTATCAATAGAGTTACATAGTGAAATCAGGTTAATTATACTACATTATCAATAGAGTTACATAGTGAAATCAGGTTAATTATACCACATTATCAATAGAGTTACATAGTGAAATCAGATTAATTATACCACATTATCAATAGAGTTACATAGTGAAATCAGGTTAATTATACTACATTATCAATAGAGTTACATAGTGAAATCAGGTTAATTATACCACATTATCAATAGAGTTACATAGTGAAATCAGGTTAATTATGCCACATTATCAATAGAGTTACATAGTGAAATCAGATTAATTATACTACATTATCAATAGAGTTACATAGTGAAATCAGGTTAATTATATCTCAAAACAGTTGAATTTCAGAATTAACAGCCATTTTTTTGCAGTAATGACTACAGGTGCTGTAAATTCACCAAATACTAATCATACTTAAAAAGTATCTCAATTAATCTGAATGAATTGTGGTGGCAGCATAGTTTAGTGGTTAGAGCGTTGGGCTAGTAACCGAAAGGTTCCAAGTTCATATCCCAGTAGTTGACATGGTATAAATCTGTCATTCTGCCCCTGAACAAGGCAATTAACCCACTGTTCCTAGGCCATCATTGAAAATAAGAATTTGTTCTTAACTGACTCGCCTAGTTAAATAAATAAAAAATGAAGAGCAGCAATATCAGAACGTGCAGGAACAATCTATTAAAATTAATTAAAATAAGTTTAATGTTACCAAATGAAGCATTGTGGTGACACTTCAATAGTCGTTGGAATTTTTATGATTAACCTGTTGGGGGTAGGGGGCAGTATTTACACGGCCGGATAAAAAAACGTACCCGATTTAATCTGGTTATTACTACTGCCCAGAAACTAGAATATGCATATAATTATTGGCTTTGGATAGAAAACACCCTAAAGTTTCTAAAACTGTTTGAATGGTGTCTGTGAGTATAACAGAACTCATATGGCAGGCAAAAACCTGAGAAGATTCCTTACAGGAAGTGCCCTCTCTGACCATTCCTTGAGCTTCTTGTCTCTGTTTATTGAAGACTGAGGATCTTTGCTGTAACGTGACACTTCCTACGGCTCCCATAGGCTCTCAGAATATTTTACAGCTATTTAAAGACAAGACTCTCCTTAATCTAACCACACTGTCCGATTTCAAAAAGGATTTACAACGAAAACAAAACATTAGATTATGTCAGGAGAGTGCCCAGCCAGAAATAATCAGACACCCATTTTTCAAGCTAGCATAGAATGTCACAAAAACCTAAACCACAGCTAAATGCAGCACTAACCTTTTATGATCTTCATCAGATGACACACCTAGGACATTATGTTATACAATACATGCATGTCTGTTCAATTAAGTTCATATTTATATCAAAAAACAGCTTTTACATTAGCATGTGACGTTCAGAAAAAGCATACCCCCCGCAAACTTCCGGGGAATTTACTAACAGTTTGCTAAATTACTCACGATAAACATTCACAAAAAGCATAACAATTATTTTAAGAATTATAGATACATTACTCCTCTATGCACTCGATACGTCCGATTTTAAAATAGCTTTTCGGATGAAGCACATTTTGCAATATTCTAAGTACATAGCCCAGCCATCACGGGCTAGCTATTTAGACACCCGGCAAGATTAGCCTTCACCAAAATCACATTTCCTATAAGAAAAATGTTATTACCTTTCTTGTTCTTCGTCAGAATGCACTCCCAGGACTTCTACTTCAATAACAAATGTAGGTTTGGTCCCAAATAATCCATCGTTATGTTCCATCAACGACGTTTTGTTCTTGCGTTCTAGACACTATCCCAAAATGCAAATCACGGCCACGAGCATGGCGCATTACGTGACAAAAAAATTCTAAATATTCCATTACCGTACTTCGAAGCATGTCAACCGCTGTTTAAAACCAATTTTTATGCCATTTATCTCGTAGAAAAGCGATAATATTCCGACCGGGAATCTGCAATGAGCCTAAACAGCCGAATGAAATTTCACCACGGGGGCGAATTGTGCATGCGCCTCATTCAATGACCCTCTGATCTGCCACTTGGCAAAGGCGATAATCTGTTTCAGCCAGAGGCCGCCTCGTCATCGTTCAGGTTTTCCCCGGGTTCTGAGAGCCTATTAGAGCCCTAGGAATTGTCACGTTACAGCTAAGATCCTTACTCTTCAATAAACAGATGCAAGACGCACGACTCCTTGTCAGACAGGCCACTTCCTGCATGAAACCTTGTCAGGTTTTTGCCTGCCATAGGAGTTCTGTTATACTCACAGACACCATTCAAACAGTTTTAGAAACTTTAGGGTGTTTTCTATCCAAACCTGAACAATAATATGCATATTCTAGCTTCTGAGTTGGTGTAGGAGGCAGTTAAAAATGGGCACATATTTTTTCCAAAATTCTCAATACTGCCCCCTATCCCAAACAGGTTAACGAGCAGCCTGGTGACCTAAGGGCCGGAGAGGGAGCACATGTGACATACCACATAATGTATGCTCCTGTAGTTATGTTACGGTCACAGTAAAGAGTGATGTTGTCTCCTGGTCTGACTCTTAGGTCCACCTCTGCTGCAGAGATCCCATCCTGACTGGAGGAAACAGCACCTACAGGTAGCAGAGGAACAGTGTTAGGATGAACTGACTGGAGGAAACAGCACCTACAGGTAGCAGAGGAACACTGTTAGGATGAACTGACTGGAGGAAACAGCACCTACAGGTAACAGAGGAACAGTTTTAGGATGAACTGACTGGAGGAAACAGCACCTACAGGTAGCAGAGGAACAGTGTTAGGATGAACTGACTGGAGGAAACAGCACCTACAGGTAGCAGAGGAACAGTGTTAGGATGAACTGACTGGAGGAAACATCACCTACAGGTAGCAGAGGAACAGTGTCACATTTTACTTTAGAAAAACTAGTACAACAGTTTACCAATAAACAGACTAATATAAATCTAACTGACAGCTTACAAAGTCTGTGTAGAACATTCCGTGAAAATCATGGTTAGGGAGGTCACCAAGAACTTGATGGTCAATGTGATAGGACTCCAGAGTTCCTCTGTGGAGATGGGAGAACCTTCCAAAAGGACAACGATCTCTGCAGCACTCCACCAATCAGGCCTGATTGGTACAGTGGCCAGACGGAAGCCCCTCCTCAGTAAAAGGCACATGACTGCCCACTTGGAGTTTGCCAAAAGACACCAAAAGGACTCTCAGCCCATGAGAAACAAGATTCTCTGATCTGATGAAACCAAGATTGAACTCTTTCGCCTGAATGCCAAGTGTCACGTCTGGAGAAAACCTGGCACATCCCTACAGTGAAGCATGGTGGTGGCAGCATCATGCTGTGGGGATGTTTTTTAGCGGCAGGGACTGGGAGACTAGTCAGGATCGAGGGACAGATGAACAGAGCTAAGTACAGAGAGGTCCTTGATGAAAACCTGCTCCAGAGTGCTCAGGACCTCAGGCTGGGGCAAAGGTTCACATTTCAACAGGACAATGAGCCTAGCCACACAGCCAAGACAACGGAGGAGTGGCCTCGAGACAAGTCTCTGAATGTCCTTGAGTTGCCCAAGGAGAGCCCGGACTTGAACCCGATCAAACATATTTTTTTGTGGATGTCAATTTACCACCTTATACCGACACTGGCACTAAGACTGCACTCAATGAGCTGTATACGGCCATGAGCACTCAATGAGGCGGCGCTCCTAGTGGCCGGGTACTTTAATGCAGGGAAACTTAAATCCGTTTGACCTAATTTCTGCAACCAGAGGTGAAAAAAATCTAGACCACGTTTACTCCACTTGGCAAATATGACCATAATTCTATCCTCCTGATCCCTGCTTACAAGCAAAAACTAAAGCAGGAAGCACGAGTGACTCGGCCAATAAAAAAAGAGGTCAGATGAAGCAGATGCTAAGCTACAGGACTGTTTTGCGAGCACAGACTGGAATATGTTCCGGGATTCTTACGATGGCATTGAGGAGTACATCACATCAGTCAATGCCTTCATCAATAAGTGCATCGATGGCGTTGTCCCCACATTGACTGTACGTACATACCCCAACCAGAAGCCATGGATTACAGGCAACATCCGCACTGAGCTGAAGGGTAGAGCTGACACTTTCAAGGAGGGACTCTAACCCTGACGCTATGCCCGCCGACGAACCATCAAACAGCCAAAGCGTCAATACAGGGCTAAGATTGAATCGTACTACACCAGCTCCGATGCTCGTCGGATGTGGCAGGACTTGCAAACTATTACAGACTACAAAAGGAAGCACAGCTGCGAGCTGCCCAGTGACAGAAGCCTACCAGACGAGCTAAATTACTTCTATGCTCGCTTCGAGGCAAGCAACACCGAAACATGCATGAGAGCATCAGCTGTTCCGGACAACTGTGTGTTCACGCTCTCCATAGCCGATGTGAGTAAGACCTTTAAACAGGTCAACATTCACAAGGACTTTGGGCCAGGCTGATCATCAGGAACTCCGAGCATGCGCTAACCAACTGGCAAGTGTCTTCATTGACATGTTCAACCTGTCCCTGACTGAGACTGTAATACCAACATGTTTCAAGCACACCATAATAGTCCCTGTGCCCAAGAACACTAAGATAACCTGCCTAAATTATTATCGACCCATAGCACTCACGTCTGTTGCCATCAACTGTTTTGAAAGGCTGGTCATGGCTCACATCAACACCATTATCCCAGAAACCCTAGACCCATTCGAATTTGCATTCAACCCCATAATGGCCTCGAAGCTCATCAGTAAGCTAAGGACCCTGGGACTAAACACATCCCTCTGCAACTGGATCCTGGATTTCCTGATGGGCCGACCCCAGGTGGTAAGGGTATATACACATCCGCCACACTGATCCTCAACACGGGGGCCCCTCAGGGGTGTGTGCTCAGTCCCCTCCTGTACTCCTTGTTCACTCATGACTGCATGGCCAGGCACAACTCCAACACCATCATTAAGTTTGCCGATGACACAACAGTGGTAGGCCTGATCACCGACAATGATTAGACAGCCTATAGGGAAGAGGTCAGAGACCTGGCTGTGTGGTGCCAGGATAACAACCTCTCCCTCAAAGTGATCAAGACAAAGGAGATGATTGTGGACTACAGGAAAAGGAGGACCAAGCACGCCCCCATTATTATTGACACGGCCGCTGTGGAGCAGGTTGAGAGCTTCAAGTTCCTTGGTGTCCACATCAACAACAAACTATCATGGTCCAAACACACCAAGACAGTCATGAAGAGGGCACGACAAAGCCAATTTCCCCTCAGGTGACTGAAAAGATTTGGCATGGGTCTTCAGATCCTTAAAACTGAATTGTTGGTTAGGTAAGTAAGCATTTCACTGTTGTATTTGGTGCATGTGACTGTTGGGGTAGGTTCCCTGTTCCTTGTCAATCATTGGTTTATTGGTAAAATCAGCAGTCAGACAATATCTTCTTTAAGTAAATCAATTAAACCATTCATGTATTAATGCAATTGCAGAAAGAAGTTGACAATGGAAACACATCATGTATGTTTCAGAGTAAGTTCTGCATCCCACCTAAAGACACAGCTGATTATATACATGTGATCACTACCTGGTGGTCTGATCACCTACGTCAGTGTATGTGTATATCAATAAGCTGAGGTACAATAAGCTATGCCTATTGTAGGTCTTTGTCTTTCTGGATGTATTTCTGTATCTAACAATCTAAGACATTAACACTTGGTAGAATATATATAAATATAATAAATAGAGTAAGTTCTGCATCCCACCTAAAGGCACAGCTGATTATATACATGTGATCACTACCTGGTGGTCTGATCACCTACGTCAATGTATGTGTGTATCAATAAGCTGAGGTTACCTTATAAAGTAACCCAGTACAGTAGCTTCTCTGAATTCATTAGCATTGTCCACTGTCACACAAGATCAACATGTCAAAACCAGACAGTGGTTACTTCTCTTTATCTAGTTTCAGTCTGACTCAGACCCAGCCTGCAGCTCACTCTCACAACATCCAGGGCTTAACCATAAAGACTAATATAGATGCTACTGCAACGTATAGTGGCAGAGTTTAGACACATAGCAACAGTATATATTATAAGGCCTGCAGCAAAGATATGAATCTTAAAGTACCCTTAATACATAATCTTTGAGACCCTCCACCTACATGACGAATACATTTTGATTTGATTGGAACGATGAGCTATTATGAAGCTATAAGGACCAGTAAAACAAATTCTAAAGGCCTGTCCATCTGGTGGTCTGATGGTCTGATGGTGACTGTCAGAGAGTAGCTGGGTCTTTGAGTAACAAGGTCTTTGCTGCGTATTTCCGTGTTCATGAGTAGATGTACTTTACCATGAAAGGACATACGAGCAGTGATTGGTTCGATCATGTGGAAAGGTTTCAGCTTGTGGTCCTTTTCCCTGAAACCCATGTTGTGTGACATGAAGGGGATTGTCTAGCGTCGAGGTAAACAGGTTTGGAAAATTTTCAGCTTCTTTTATGTGGTTGTTGTAGATAGCAACACCTAAATAGCAGCACCTGGTCAAGTCAACCTGCTGCAACATCATCAAACACAACATGAAGAACCAAACACTAATGTTGATGTAGCTGTTGACCCTTGAAAGAGAAGACACTTCTGACAGAGACCTATCATGAGACAGAAACCTAAGGTAGGCCTCTGTAGCTGTAGCCTGCCAGTATTAATGTTTGATTTACAAAATTATGAACATCCAGTAATCATAACATTTAAATCTCAACATAATCATAATACTACATACCAAAATGTAGTATTTATCCATCAAACATCTTGGCCTCACTATTCTTGGACACCCTGATATGAAGGCAGCCAGAAACTACAACCAGAAACTACAATAACCATGATCCTCTGGAGAGGATATGATGGTACAGCCAAGCCAATTGTAGGTCTTTGTCTTTGTGGATGATTTCTGTATCTAACAATCTCTTTTTATTCAGGATTAGTAGAACAACAAATAGGACATAGAAAAAGGGAGAAATGCACTCAGTGTAAAACGTGAGTTCATCATCAGAAGAATAGCAGCACCATGGCAACACCAACAGGAAGTCTGTGTGTGTTTCCTGTGTACTGAGTGTGTTTTCTCAGACAATCATGACTAGCTCTTATAAGAGTACTGTAATGCCAATATCCTACTTATCAACAATAGTAGTGGTCAATGTATGTACATGTTTACATGTGTTTACATGTGTTTATATATATATATACTGCTCAAAAAAATAAAGAGAACACTTAAACAACACAATGTAACTCCAAGTCAATCACACTTCTGTGAAATCAAACTGTCCACTTAGGAAGCAACACTGATTGACAATAACTTCCACATGCTGTTGTGCAAATGGAATAGACAACAGGTGGAAATTAAAGGCAATAAGCAAGACACCCCCAATAAAGGAGTGGTTCTGCAGGTGGAGACCACAGACCACTTCTCAGTTCCTATGCTTCCTGGCTAATGTTTTGGTCACTTTTGAATGCTGGCGGTGCTTTCACTCTAGTGGTAGCATGAGACGGAGTCTACAACCCACACAAGTGGCTCAGGTAGTGCAGCTCATCCAGGATGGCACATCAATGCGAGCTGTGGCAAGAAGGTTTGCTGTGTCTCTCAGCGTAGTGTCCAGAGCATGGAGGCGCTACCAGGAGACAGGCCAGTACATCAGGAGACGTGGAGGAGGCCGTAGGAGGGCAACAACCCAGCAGCAGGACCGCTACCTCTGCCTTTGTGCAAGGAGGAGCAGGAGGAGCACTGCCAGAGCCCTGCAAAATGACCTCCAGCAGGCCACAAATGTGCATGTGTCTGCTCAAACGGTCAGAAACAGACTCCATGAGGGTGGTATGAGGGCCCAACGTCCACAGGTGGGGGTTGTGCTTACAGCCCAACACCGTGCAGGACGTTTGGCATTTGCCAGAGAACACCAAGATTGGCAAATTCGCCACTGGCGCCCTGTGCTCTTCACAGATGAAAGCAGGTTCACACTGAGCACGTGACAGGCGTGACAGAGTCTGGAGACGCCGTGGAGAACGTTCTGCTGCCTGCAACATCCTCCAGCATGACCGGTTTGGCGGTGGGTCAGTCATGGTGTGGGGTGGCATTTCTTTGGGGGGCCGCTCCATGTGCTCGCCAGAGGTAGCCTGACTGCCATTAGGTTGGCCCTGGGTTCCTCCTAATGCAAGACAATGCTAGACCTCATGTGGCTGGAGTGTGTCAGCAGTTCCTGCAAGAGGAAGGCATTGATGCTATGGACTGGCCCGCCCGATCCCCAGACCTGAATCCAATTGAGCACATCTGGGACATCATGTCTCGCTCCATCCACCAACGCCACGTTGCACCACAGACTGTCCAGGAGTTGGCGGATGCTTTAGTCCAGGTCTGGGAGGAGATCCCTTAGGAGACCATCTGCCACCTCATCAGGAGCATGCCCAGGCATTGTAGGGAGGTCATACAGGCACATGGAGGCCACACACACTACTGAGCCTCATTTTGACTTGTTTTAAGGACATTACATCAAAGTTGGATCAGCCTGTAGTGTGGTTTTCCACTTTAATATTGAGTGTGACTCCAAATCCAGACCTCCATGGGTTGATAAATTGGATTTCCATTGATTATTTTTGTGTGATTTTGTTGTCAGCACATTCAACTAAGTAAAGAAAAAAGTAATTAATAAGATTATTTATTTAATTCATATCTAGGATGTGTTGTTTAAGTGTTCCCTTTATTTTTTTGAGCAGTGTATATATGTGGGTATATGGGGGTGTGTCCATATGATTGTATATCATGCATACTCCTTTTTGTGCTGTTGCTACTCTGATACTGTCACTGACAGACCCAGCTACTCTGATACTGTTACTGACAGACCCAGCTACTCTGATACTGTTACTGACAGACCCAGCTACTCTGATACTGTTACTGACAGACCCAGCTACTCTGACACTGCTCCTCAGACCTGAAACCGAGGCCCCCCTTAACCCCTCCCCTATAGAGCAGCAGCACTAGCTGAGTAAACCACAGCAACACAAAAAGGACTCGGCATGCATATGCAATCATCATATGCACCCACACTCACATAGTACACAGGAAACCCACACTGACAACCTGTTGCCGTTGCCATGGTGTTGCTAAACTCATGACAATGAGCTTACACATGTTCACACTGAGTGAATTTCTCACTCTGTCTCGGTCCTATTTGTTTCCCCACTGTTCCTGAATAAAAATAGATTGTTAGATACAGAAATTCATCCACAAAGACAAAGAACTACAATAGGTTTAGCTGTTAAAATACATCTGGCTTGGATGTACCGTCACATCCACTCCAGAGCATCATGGCTATTGTAGTTTCATGGTGTAGTTTCTGGCTGCCTTCAAGTCTGGCTGCCAACTGTAGATGAAAGTGGGCAGAGAACTCGAGGGAGGTTCATCTGCCACAGTAGAAAGGTGGAGAATGTAGTGGTTTTACAACATAAAGACTCAGATCAACATGACAGTGTCAACATATCTGCTGGTGTTTCTAAAAGTTTTTCTGTTTCCTGTCACATCCTCTATAGAGCATTATGGTTATTGTAGTTTCTGGTTGTAGTTTCTGGCTGTTTCAACATAACAGTGTCAACATAGCTGCTGGTGTTTCTAAAAGTTTTTCTTTATAAATGTGTAAATAAACTTTACTATACTCCCATATCACTCACTGACAAACTGAAAACATAACGTGTGTGTAATTAATTGGTTAGAGAGAGGTCTCAAATATTACTACATTTATATCCCCTGTAGCTTTAGAATTATGACAAGGAGGTTCCGGTTTCAGTCACGTCTTTCGCCACGTTCCAGTAGGTCAAACAAAAACACCCCAATGATTGGTTGACAAATAGTCCCTCCCACAATGCAGGTGATGGTTGCATGGTACAGTTGGTGAGAAGCATCTGCAGCGACTTCATCAACATCTGCATGACCTTTGATCACATGGTTTTTGTCAAGTTCATAAAGACTCCATATACAGTCGTGGCAAAAAGTTGAGAATGACACAAATATTATTTTTCACAAAGTTTGCTGCCTCAGTTTGTATGATGGCAATTTGCATATACTCCAGAATGTTATGTAGAGTGATCAGATGAATTGCAATTAATTGCTAAGTCCATCTTTGCCATGCAAATGAACTGAATCCCCCCAAAACATTTCCACTGCATTTCAGCCCAGCCACAAAAAGACCAGCTGACATCATGTCGGTGATTCTCTCATTAACACAGGTGTGAGTGTTGACGAGGACAAGGCTGGAGATCACTCTGTCATGCTGATTGAGTTCGAATAACAGACTGGAAGCTTCAAAAGGAGGGTGGTGCTTGGAATCATTGTTCTTCCTCTGTCAATCATGGTTACCTGCAAGGAAACACCTGCTGTCATCATTGCTTTGCACAAAAAGGGCTTCACAGGCAAGGATATTGCTGCCAGTAAGATTGCACCTAAATCAACCATTTATCGGATCATCAGGAACTTCAAGAAGAGCGGTTCAATTGTTGTGACGAAGGCTTCAGGACGCCCAAGAAAGTCCAGCAAGCGCCAGGACCGTCTCCTAAAGTTGATTCAGCTGCGGGATCGGGGCACCACCAGCACAGAGCTTGCTCAGGAATGGCAGCAGGCAGGTGTGAGTGCATCTTGCATGCACAGTGAGGCTAAGACTTTTGGAGGATGGCCTGGTGTCAAGAAGGGCAGCAAAGAAGCCACTTCTCTCCAGGAAAACATCAGGGACAGACTGATATTCTGCAAAAGGTACAGGGATTGGACTGCTGAGGACTGGGGTAAAGTTAACTCTCTCTCCTCTGCTCTCATCCTTCTAGACCTATCTGCTGCCTTTGATACTGTGACTCATCAGATCCTCCTCTCCACCCTCTCTGAGTTGGGCATCTCCGGCGCGGCCCACGCTTGGATTGCGTCCTACCTGACAGGTCGCTCCTACCAGGTGGCGTGGCGAGAATCTGTCTCTGCACCACGCGCTCTCACCACTGGTGTCCCCCAGGGCTCTGTTCTAGGCCCTCTCCTATTCTCGCTATACACCAAGTCACTTGGCTCTGTCATATCCTCACATGGTCTCTCCTATCATTGCTATGCAGACGACACACAATTAATCTTCTCCTTTCCCCCTTCTGATAACCTGGCGGCGAATCGCATCTCTGCATGTCTGGCAGACATATCAGTGTGGATGACGGATCACCACCTCAAGCTGAACCTCGGCAAGACGGAGCTGCTCTTCCTCCCGGGGAAGGACTGCCCGTTCCATGATCTCGCCATCACGGTTGACAACTCCCTTGTGTCCTCCTCCCAGAGTGCTAAGAACCTTGGCGTGATCCTGGACAACACCCTGTCGTTCTCCACTAACATCAAGGCGGTGATCCAATCCTGTAGGTTCATGCTCTACAACATTCGCAGAGTACGACCCTGCCTCACACAGGAAGCGGCGCAGGTCCTAATCCAGGCACTTGTCATCTCCCGTCTGGACTACTGCAACTCGCTGTTGGCTGGGCTCCCTGCCTGTGCCATTAAACCCCTACAACTCATCCAGAACGCCGCAGCCCGTCTGGTGTTCAACCTTCCCAAGTTCTCTCACGTCACCCCGCTCCTCCGCTCTCTCCACTGGCTTCCAGTTGAAGCTCGCATCCGCTACAAGACCATGGTGCTTGCCTACGGAGCTGTGAGGGGAACGGCACCTCCGTACCTTCAGGCTCTGATCAGGCCCTACACCCAAACAAGGGCACTGCGTTCATCCACCTCTGGCCTGCTCGCCTCCCTACCTCTGAGGAAGCACAGTTTCCGCTCAGCCCAGTCAAAACTGTTCGCTGCTCTGGCACCCCAATGGTGGAACAAGCTCCCTCACGACGCCAGGACAGCGGAGTCAATCACCACCTTCCGGAGACACCTGAAACCCCACCTCTTTAAGGAATACCTGGGATAGGATAAAGTAATCCTTCTAACCCCCCCACCCCCTTAAAATATTTAGATGCACTATTGTAAAGTGGTTGTTCCACTGGATATCATAAGGTGAATGCACCAATTTGTAAGTCGCTCTGGATAAGAGCGTCTGCTAAATGACTTAAATGTAAATGTAAAAATGCCAACATCTATGGAAGTGTCACCACAAGGCTTTCATCTGTTAACTTTTTAGTGACGGGGCAGTATTCGGAAATTCAGATGAATGACGTGCCCAAATTAAACTTCCTGCTACTCGGGCCCAGAAGGTAGGATATGCATATTATAGAAAACACTCTGAAGTTTCTAAAACTGTTTGAATATTGTCTGTGAGTATAACAGAACTCATCTGGCAGGCAACAACCTGAGAAATAATCCAACCAGGAATTGGTTTGTAGTTTTTCAACTAATTGCCTTTCCAAACTACAGTGTCTGTGGGGTCATTTTGCACTTCCTAAGGCTTCCACTAGATGTCAACAGTCTTTAGAACCTTGTTTCATGCTTCTACTTTTACTGGGTAGAGAATAAGAGCTGTCTCAAGCCTGAGACCAACAAGTTGTTTACTGTGCGGGCACACAGGTTCCTTCTTTTTCCTCTGTAATGAATACACTACTGTCCGGTTGGAATATTATCTAAGATTTATGTTAAAAAGACCCTAAGGATTGATTGTAAACATCGTTTGACCTGTTTCTACGAATGGTAATGGTACATTTTGACTTTTTGTCTCTGGTTTTGCACTCACTCATTATGCCTTTGGATTAGTGATCTGAATGTGTGAACAAAAGGAGGTATTTGGACATAAATATGGAGTTTATCGAACAAAACAAACATTTCTTGTGGAAGTGGGAGTCCTGGGAGTGCATTCCGACGAAGATCAGCAAAGGTAAGTGAAGATTTATAATACTATTTCTGAGTTTAATTGACTCCAGAACTTGACGGGTAACTGTATAGCTTGCTTTGATGGCTGAGCTCTGTGCTCAGAATATTGAACAATGTGCTTTCGCCGTAAAGCTATTTTGAAATCTGACACAGCGGTTGCATTAAGGAGAAGTGAATCTGTAATTCTTTCAATAACTGTTGTACATTTTATCAACGTTTATGATGAGTATTTTTGTAAATTGATGTGCTCATTCACCGGAAGTTTTGGGAGGCAAAACATTTCTGAACATCACGCGCCAATGTAAAATGGGGTTTATGGATATAAATATGAACTTTATCGAACAAAACATACATGTATTGTGTAACATTGAGTCCTGGGAGTGTCATCTGATGAAGATCATCAAAGGTTAGTGATTAATTTTAGCTGTATTTCGGGTTTTTGTGACGCCTCTCCTTGCTTGGAAAATGGCTTTGTGGTTTCTTGTTTAGACGCTGTCCTAACATAATCTAATGTTATGCTTTCGCCGTAAAGCCTTTTTTGAAATCGGACAATGTGGTTGGATTAACGGGAAGATTATCTTTAAAATGGGATATAATAGTTATATATTTGAGAAATGTGAATTATGAGATTTTTGTTGTTTAGAATATGGTGCCCTGCTATTTCACTGGCTGTTGTCAGGGTGGGACGCAGAGAGGTTTTTAACAATACAAACTTTTCCAAATATATTTTCTACTTTGATAGATTGTACCTACACTTTCTGATGTTGCTACTCTTCATTCAGACATATTGAGCTACTTTTCATGTATGATTAGAATTTGGTGAATATACCTGTAATGATTATCTTCTGGAATAAAATGGCTGTTCACTCTGAAATTCTACTGTTCTGTGGTATAATGAACCTGATTTCACTATGTAACTCTATTGATAATGTGGTATAATTAACCTGATTTCACTATGTAACTCTATTGATAATGTGGTATAATTAACCTGATTTCACTATGTAACTGTATTGATAATGTGGTATAATTAACCTGATTTCACTATGTAACTCTATTGATAATGTGGTATAATTAACCTGATTTCACTATGTAACTCTATTGATAATGTGGTATAATTATCCTGATTTCACTATGTAACTCTATTGATAATGTGGTATAATTAACCTGATTTCACGATGTAACTCTATTGATAATGTGGTATAATTAACCTGATTTCACTATGTAACTCTATTGATAATGTGGTATAATTAATCTGATTTCACTATGTAACTCTATTGATAATGTGGTATAATTAACCTGATTTCACTATGTAACTCTATTGATAATGTGGTATAATTAACCTGATTTCACTATGTAACTCTATTGATAATGTGGTATAATTAACCTGATTTCACCCTGTAACTCTATTGAAGGCAAAGTGTTTGTAACCATAGAAACTGCTGTGATTCTGTTCAGCAGATGTCTTCCTCTAAAGCCACATCCACATAGTATATAAGCCACACCCTCTTAGCCTATAAGTCACACCCTTGTCTAGTCTAAGCCAACCCTCTTAGTATAAAAGCCTTTCCTACTAAGCCTATCAACCACACTCTTGTCTAGTCTAAGCCAACCCTCATAGTAATGAAAGCCACACCCTCTTAGCCTATAAGTCACACACTTGTCTAGGCTAAGCCAACCCTCTAAGTATAAAAGCCTTTCCTACTAAGCTTTTAAACCACACCCTTGTCTAGTCTAAGCCAACCCTCAGTATATAAGCCACACCCTCTTAGCCTATAAGCCACACCCTCAAACAGAAACCTATCTGAAAGGTTGCTGGAGCCTTTTCAAACAGAATGACCTTAACATTGAGGAGACTGTAGGGCAGCATTTCAAACAGAATGACCTTAACATTGAGGAGACTGTAGGGCAGCATTTCAAACAGAATGATCTTAACATTGAGGAGACTGTAGGGCAGCATTTCAAACAGAATGATCTTAACATTGAGGAGACTGTAGGGCAGCATTTCAAACAGAATGATCTTAACATTGAGGAGACTGTAGGGCAGAATTTCAAACAGAATGATCTTTACATTGAGGAGACTGTAGGGCAGAATTTCAAACAGAATGACCTTAACATTGAGGAGACTGTAGGGCAGCCTTTCAAACAGAATGATCTTAACATTGAGGAGACTGTAGGGCAGCATTTCAAACAGAATGATCTTAACAGAATTTACCAAACTCGGTCCTGGGGACCGCAAGAAGTGTACATTTACATAATGAATGAATAAATCATCAAACGTTGATTATTTGATTCAGCTGTGTAGTGCTAGGTCAAAAACCAAAATGTGCCATAGTGGTGGACTGAGTCAGTCTGGATGATCTGTCTTGCTTGGAGCTCTGTCACTTGATTTGTTTTTGATACAAGCAGTGTCTTCACATTTCACCACACCTAATTTCAAAAGCATTTCCAAATACTTACGGAAATTAAATGAAATGAAACTATACAAAAAAAGATGTATTCCAGGAACATTTAAAACATATCAGTTCACTTCACAAAGATATGAGCATATTTCCTGAAGTTTAGAAAATATAATTTTACTCTCATAGATCCAGCGCAGGTTAAATCTACAGTCAAGCTTAAAAACAGAAATTGTTATAATTATAAATGTCAAAAATAATAAATAATAATAATCAACCATAGAAAAACAACTCGTAATTTTTTTTCTAAAGTCATTGTTAAACCTGAAGAGAGAGAGAAAGATAATGGAAGTGAAAATTATTCCATTTGTTTTTAATAACTGGTAAAAACTCCATGTTCTCCCAGCTAAGTCCCTACTGTTGACCAATCACTGACAAATGGGCGTAGACTAAAGCTAACAACTTCGGCTTGCGTCAAGAAAAAATTAGTGTCTGAACAGCCCAAAAAAAACTAAAAGAAAGAAAAATGTAAAAAATGTAGTCATAATATATACAAACTCTTCTGAACTGTTTGGGCTGGAAGCATGCGGATTACTTCGGCCACCTACTAAGCCCATAAGCCACACCCCCAAACACAGACCTCTCTGAAAGGTTGCTGGAGCCTAGTCAGACTGAATGCATGACATTGAACTGGAAGAGACCATAGTGTCCTCATACTCATCTCTGGACCTCCAAGCCAGTTCCACTGTGTATTTTCATTGTTCCCTTCTTTCTAATCTGGGATTGATTTAGACCTGTGATACCAGGTGGGTGCAATTAATGATCAGGTAGAACAGAAAACCAGCAGGCTAAGAACCTCGTAGGGTAAGAGATGAATACCCCTGACATAGTGGGAGAGAATGAAATAAAATCTAATGAAACTGAATCAATATTTATTGAAAATTGCTTTTAAAACAGATCCTTCACACTGCACACATGAATTACATTGATATACCACCAATGAAACTTCCAAACTGAATCTATATCAAAATCTATTTAAACATTTTCCCCGAGCTTAAAAACATATTATGATTATTAAAAAGCAAAATGCTAAAATAAAAGGCGACAGACAAAAGTAAAAATTACAAAAGTCACTAGTACAAAAATATGATAAGTCATACAATCAAAGGTGATGGATGGTATAGGTCTCACACTGCTGGTATTGATGGATGGTATAGGTCTCACACTCTGCTGGTATTGATGGCTGGTATAGGTCTCACTCTTCTGGTATTGATGGATGGTATAGGTCTCACTCTGCTGGTATTGATGGCTGGTATAGGTCTCACGTTCTGCTGGTATTGATGGCTGGTATAGGTCTCACGTTCTGCTGGTATTGATGGCTGGTATAGGTCTCACTCTGCTGGTATTGATGGCTGGTATAGGTCTCACGTTCTGCTGGTATTGATGGCTGGTATAGGTCTCACTCTGCTGGTATTGATGGCTGGTATAGGTCTCACACTCTGCTGGTATTGATGGATGGTATAGGTCTCACTCTGCTGGTATTGATGGTTGGTACAGGTCTCACACTCTGCTGGTATTGATGGCTGGTACTGGTCTCACACTCTGCTGGTATTGATGGATGGTATAGGTCTCACACTCTGCTGGTATTGATGGCTGGTACAGGTCTCACACTATGCTGGTATTGATGGATGGTATAGGTCTCACTCTGCTGGTATCGATGGCTGGTATAGGTCTCACACTCTGCTGGTATTGATGGCTGGTACAGGTCTCACACTATGCTGGTATTGATGGATGGTATAGGTCTCACACTATGCTGGTATTGATGGATGGTATAGGTCTCACTCTGCTGGTATTGATGGATGGTTTAGGTCTCACTCTGCTGGTATTGATGGATGGTATAGGTCTCACACTCTGCTGGTATTGATGGATGGTACAGGTCTCACACTCTGCTGGTATTGATGGATGGTATAGGTCTCACTCTGCTGGTACTGAAGGCTGGTATAGGTCACACACTCTGCTGGTATTGATGGCTGAGTAGGTACTGAAGTCAGAGTTCTGGACTCTCTTCTTCTTCTTTGGTCTCCTCTGTCCTTGACGGATATCTAACGAGGCGTAACACAGGTCTCCTTCCTCCTGAGATAGAGAGACAGAGACATATTTTAATATTACTGACATATGAATATTAATATTATACAATATGTTTTGATGTATCTTATGTTTTTTTTGATTATATCTGACATTGAAAATAAAGTTTGAATAGGGCTGGGTTAACAAACACATGGACTACAATATCAAGATGGCTACCCAACATAAAACTACAACACCCACTTTGACTGCAGTCTTCTCTCTGCTGTCACTTCCCCTGGTGGTGGTCCTGTTCAGAGGAACCTGAGTCTCAGTTGTTGCTGCAGAGGAAGCGTTATCACCATTAAAACACCAACATTAGTTAAATAATAGGTAAGATTGATTAGGAATACCCAGCCTTAAAACATGAATGAGTGATAAGTGAATCTTGACTGAGAGAGTGAGTTTACCTGTTGTTCTGCAGAAGGAGTAGACACAGGCGGAGGAGAGGAGAGAGGAGAGGAGAGCAGACACAGGACACAGACTGAACAGCAACATCCAACACAGAACACAGTCTACAGGAGGAGGAGAGGACGACTCAGGAGGACTGGTTTCTGGACAAAACAGAACTACACTCTTAGAAACAATCAAGGCCGTGTCAATAATCTGTTGTTAGTCATGACTCTTGGTTGTTTAAACATCAATTTGAGGAGATATTTTATGAGTTTAGATTAGTCTCAGAGGGTTTATTCAAAATAAGTTACATTTACTTTAGCGTTCCTTGCAACTCAACCTCCTCTCATTCAAGGAAACCAGACACACCAACACTAATACATTATTAATAATACTAAAGATACAGACAGAAGATAAAGACAGAATAATAACTGTTCTTACCAAGTGAAATCCTAGTGGTGATGTTTCCATAGCGGTTCAACTCTTTCTGTTTAATTAGTTTTCCTTCTTCCACCATGTTAGTCTCCACAGTCCCACAGTAGTAGAGTCCCAGGTCAGATTCAGTGATGTTCTCAATCAGTAGATCATAGGAGTTGTTAGAGGGGTTCCACACCACATTATATCCAGGTAAACGGTTGTAAATCAAATATTTTGCTGAAATAACAAGAGGAGGCTGGTACGTGTGAGAACAGTTCCTATACCACAAAATGTATACTCCAGTAGTTCTGGTACAGTCACAGTAGAGGGTGATGTTGTCTCCTGGTCTGACTCTCAGCAACACCTCTGCTGCAGAGATCCCATCCTGACTGGAGGAAACAGCACCTACAGGTAGCAGAGGAACAGTGTTAGGATGAACTGACTGGAGGAAACAGCACCTACAGGTAGCAGAGGAACAGTGTTAGGATGAACTGACTGGAGGAAACAGCACCTACAGGTAACAGAGGAACAGTGTTAGGATGAATCCCACAATGTCACTTTGACATCATAAACTTCTCCACTTGAAAATATAAATGTCATGTCTTTACCACAGTCATCACAATATCACAACAAAAAGATAACAAATCTGGTCAAATATAAAACCACATCAAGAAATCATCTATCATCCAGCTATAAGGCCCAGTATAAAAGTTACTCACATAAGAATGCCATCAGAGAAACACACAGCCTGTCCATCTGGTGGTCTGATGGTCTGATGGTGACTGTCAGAGAGTAGCTGGGTCTTTGAGTAACAAGGTCTTTGCTGCGTATTTCCGTGTTCATGACTAGATGTACTTTACCATGAAAGGACGTACGAGCAGCGATTGGTTCGATCGAGTGGAAAGTTTTCAGCTTGTGGTCCTTTTCTCGGAAACGCATGTTGTGACAGGAAGAGGAGGGTCTAGCATCCAGGTCAACAGGTTTCACACCAACGTGACGTCAATGGAAAATATTCAGCTTCTTTGAGGTGTTCACCTTAGATAGCAACACCTTAAGAGACCTATAGACACTCTATGAAGAAACAAACACACATTTTGATGACTGAGTTGACCTTTAAACCAGAAAATACACTTAAACAGAGGCTTAAAAATATAACTTTAGGCATTTATACCTGTAGTCAGGCAGTAGGCCTAATATTAGATCGCATGTTTGACCTCATGTTTGCTTGATTAAACATTGAACATTCAGTTTTAATGCAGTAAAAGGTATAAATCAAATCCTACCCTTGACCTATGAACTATTTCAGGTAACCTGGCAGTAAGACAGGTTTCTTTAAACTGGGACCCAAAGACGACCCTATTGACCCCAGTCCAGTGGTTGACCATAACACTCTGATAACATGGAGACTAAACACTAAGTATTAAACCATAACACTCTGATAACATGGAGACTAAACACTAAGTATTAGACCATAACACTCTGATAACATGGAGACTAAACACTAAGTATTAGACCATAACACTCTGATAACATGGAGACTAAACACTAAGTATTAAACCATAACACTCTGATAACATGGAGACTAAACACTAAGTATTAAACCATAACACTGATAACATGGAGACTAAACACTAAGTATTAGACCATAACACTCTGATAACATGGAGACTAAACACTAAGTATTAGACCATAACACTCTGATAACATGGAGACTAAACACTAAGTATTAGACCATAACACTCTGATAACATGGAGACTAAACACTAAGTATTAAACCATAACACTCTGATAACATGGAGACTAAACACTAAGTATTAAACCATAACACTCTGATAACATGGAGACTAAACACTAAGTATTAAACCATAACACTCTGATAACTCAACACGACGTCCTGGATACAGCCATTAGACGTGATACACTGACCTATACCATCCATCAATACCAGCAGAGTGAGACCTATACCATCCATCAATACCAGCAGAGTGTGAGACCTATACCATCCATCAATACCAGCAGAGTGTGAGACCTATACCATCCATCAATACCAGCAGAGTGAGAGACCTATACCATCCATCAATACCAGCAGAGTGAGGCCTATACCAGCCATCAATACCAGCAGAGTGAGGCCTATACAATGCATCAATACCAGCAGAGTGAGACCTATACCAGCCATCAATACCAGCAGAGTGTGAGACCTATACCATCCATCAATACCAGCAGAGTGAGACCTATACCAGCCATCAATACCAGCAGAGTGAGGCCTATACCAGCCATCAATACCAGCAGAGTGAGGCCTATACAATGCATCAATACCAGCAGAGTGAGACCTATACCAGCCATCAATACCAGCAGAGTGTGAGACCTATACCATCCATCAATACCATCAGAGTGAGACCTATACCAGCCATCAATACCAGCAGAGTGAGACCTATACCATCCATCAATACCAGCAGAGTGTGAGACCTATACCATCAATCAATACCAGCAGAGTTAGAGACCTATACCATCCATCAATACCAGCAGAGTGAGACCTATACCATCCATCAATACCAGCAGAGTGAGACCTATACCATCCATCAATACCAACAGAGTGAGGCCTATACCAGCCATCAATACCAGCAGAGTGAGGCCTATACAATGCATCAATACCAGCAGAGTGAGACCTATACCATCCATCAAATCCAGCAGAGTGAGACCTATACCAGCCATCAATACCAGCAGAGTGTGAGACCTATACCATCCATCAATACCATCAGAGTGAGACCTATACCAGCCATCAATACCAGCAGAGTGAGACCTATACCATCCATCAATACCAGCAGAGTGTGAGACCTATACCATCCATCAATACCAGCAGAGTGTGAGACCTATACCATCCATCAATACCAGCAGAGTGAGAGATCTATACCATCCATCAATACCAGCAGAGTGAGACCTATACCATCCATCAATACCAGCAGAGTGAGAGACCTATACCATCCATAAATACCAGCAGAGTGAGACCTATACCATCCATCAATACCAGCAGAGTGAGGCCTATACCAGTCATCAATACCAGCAGAGTGAGGCCTATACCATCCATCAATACCAACAGAGTGAGGCCTATACCAGCCATCAATACCAGCAGAGTGAGGCCTATACAATGCATCAATACCAGCAGAGTGAGACCTATACCAGCCATCAATACCAGCAGAGTAAGACCTATACCAGCCATCAATACCAGCAGAGTGAGACCTATACCATCCATCAATACCAACAGAGTGAGGCCTATACCAGCCATCAATACCAGCAGAGTGAGGCCTATACAATGCATCAATACCAGCAGAGTGAGACCTATACCAGCCATCAATACCAGCAGAGTGTGAGACCTATACCATCCATCAATACCATCAGAGTGAGACCTATACCAGCCATCAATACCAGCAGATTGAGACCTATACCATCCATCAATACCAGCAGAGTGTGAGACCTATACCATCCATCAATACCAGCAGAGTGTGAGACCTATACCATCCATCAATACCAGCAGAGTGAGAGACCTATACCATCCATCAATACCAGCAGAGTGAGACCTATACCATCCATCAATACCAGCAGAGTGAGACCTATACCATCCATCAATACCAGCAGAGTGAGGCCTATACCAGCCATCAATACCAGCAGAGTGAGGCCTATACAATGCATCAATACCAGCAGAGTGAGACCTATACCAGCCATCAATACCAGTAGAGTGTGAGACCTATACCATCCATCAATACCAGCAGAGTGAGACCTATACCAGCCATCAATACCAGCAGAGTGAGGCCTATACCATCCATCAATACCAGCAGAGTGTGAGACCTATACCATCCATCAATACCAGCAGAGTGAGAGACCTATACCATCCATCAATACCAGCAGAGTGAGACCTATACCATCCATCAATACCAACAGAGTGAGGCCTATACCAGCCATCAATACCAGCAGAGTGTGAGACCTATACCATCCATCAATACCATCAGGGTGAGACCTATACCAGCCATCAATACCAGCAGAGTGAGACCTATACCATCCATCAATACCAGCAGAGTGTGAGACCTATACCATCCATCAATACCAGCAGAGTGTGAGACCTATACCATCCATCAATACCAGCAGAGTGAGAGATCTATACCATCCATCAATACCAGCAGAGTGAGACCTATACCATCCATCAATACCAGCAGAGTGAGACCTATACCATCCATAAATACCAGCAGAGCGAGGCCTATACCAGCCATCAATACCAACAGAGTGAGGCCTATACCATCCATCAATAGCAACAGAGTGAGGCCTATACCAGCCATCAATACCAGCAGAGTGAGGCCTATACAATGCATCAATACCAGCAGAGTGAGACCTATACCAGCCATCAATACCAGCAGAGTGTGAGACCTATACCATCCATCAATACCAGCAGAGTGAGACCTATACCATCCATCAATACCAGCAGAGTGAGAGACCTATACCATCCATCAATACCAGCAGAGTGAGACCTATACCATCCATCAATACCAGCAGAGTGAGGCCTATACCAGTCATCAATACCAGCAGAGTGAGGCCTATACCATCCATCAATACCAACAGAGTGAGGCCTATACCAGCCATCAATACCAGCAGAGTGAGGCCTATACAATGCATCAATACCAGCAGAGTGAGACCTATACCAGCCATCAATACCAGCAGAGTAAGACCTATACCAGCCATCAATACCAGCAGAGTGAGACCTATACCATCCATCAATACCAGCAGAGTGTGAGACCTATACCATCCATCAATACCAGCAGAGTGTGAGACCTATGCCATCCATCAATACCAGTAGAGTGAGAGACCTATACCATCCATCAATACCAGCAGAGTGAGACCTATACCATCCATCAATACCAGCAGAGTGAGAGACCTATACCATCCATCAATACCAGCAGAGTGAGACCTATACCATCCATCAATACCAGCAGAGTGAGGCCTATACCAGCCATCAATACCAGCAGAGTGATGCCTATACCATCCATCAATACCAGCAGAGTGAGGCCTATACAATGCATCAATACCAGCAGAGTGAGACCTATACCAGCCATCAATACCAGCAGAGTGTGAGACCTATACCATCCATCAATACCAGCAGTGAGACCTATACCAGCCATCAAAACCAGCAGAGTGAGACCTATACCAGCCATCAATACCAGCAGTGAGACCTATACCAGCCATCAAAACCAGCAGAGTGAGACCTATACCAGCCATCAATACCAGCAGAGTGAGACCTATACCATCCATCAATACCAGCAGAGTGTGAGACCTGTACCATCCATCAATAACAGCAGAGTGTGAGACCTGTACCATCCATCAATACCAGCAGAGTGAGAGACCTATACCATCCATCAATACCAGCAGAGTGAGACCTATACCATCCATCAATACCAGCAGAGTGAGAGACCTATACCATCCATCAATACCAGCAGAGTGAGATCTATACCATCCATCAATACCAGCAGAGTGAGGCCTATACCAGCCATCAATACCAGCAGAGTGTGAGGCCTATACCATCCATCAATACCAACAGAGTGAGGCCTATACCAGCCATCAATACCAGCAGAGTGAAGCCTATACAATGCATCACTACCAGCAGAGTGAGACCTATACCAGCCATCAATACCAGCAGAGTGTGAGACTTATACCATCCATCAATACCAGCAGAGTGAGACCTATACCAGCCATCAATACCAGCAGAGTGAGACCTATACCATCCATCAATACCAGCAGAGTGTGAGACCTATACCATCCATCAATACCAGCAGAGTGTGAGACCTATACCATCCATCAATACCAGCAGAGTGAGAGACCTATACCATCCATCAATACCAGCAGAGTGAGACCTATACCATCCATCAATACCAGCAGAGTGAGAGACCTATACCATCCATCATTACCAGCAGAGTGAGACCTATACCATCCATCAGTACCAGCAGAGTGAGGCCTATACCAGCCATCAATACCAGCAGAGTGAGGCCTATACCATCCATCAATACCAACAGAGTGAGGCCTATACCAGCCATCAATACCAGCAGAGTGAGGCCTATACAATGCATCAATACCAGCAGAGTGAGACCTATACCAGCCATCAATACCAGCAGAGTGTGAGACCTATACCATCCATCAATACCAGCAGAGTGAGACCTATACCATCCATCAATACCAGCAGAGTGAGAGACCTATACCATCCATCAATACCAGCAGAGTGAGACCTATACCATCCATCAATACCAGCAGAGTGAGGCCTATACCAGTCATCAATACCAGCAGAGTGAGGCCTATACCATCCATCAATACCAACAGAGTGAGGCCTATACCAGCCATCAATACCAGCAGAGTGTGAGACCTATACCATCCATCAATACCAGCAGAGTGAGACCTATACAAGCCATTAATACCAGCAGAGAGTGAGACCTATACCATCCATCAATACCAGCAGAGTGAGACCTATACCAGCCATCAATACCAGCAGAGTGAGACCTATACCAGCCATCAATACCAGCAGAGTGTGACCTATACCAGCCATCAATACCAGCAGAGTGAGACCTATACCAGCCATCAATACCAGCAGAGTGAGACCTATACCATCCACCAATACCAGCAGAGTGAGACCTATACCAGCCATCAATACCAGCAGAGTGAGACCTATACCAGCCATCAATACCAGCAGAGTGAGACCTATACCAGCCATCAATACAAGCAGAGTGAGACCTATACCAGCCATCAATACCAGCAGAGTGAGACCTATACCATCCATCAATACCAGCAGAGTGTGAGACCTGTACCATCCATCAATAACAGCAGAGTGTGAGACCTGTACCATCCATCAATACCAGCAGAGTGAGAGACCTATACCATCCATCAATACCAGCAGAGTGAGACCTATACCATCCATCAATACCAGCAGAGTGAGAGACCTATACCATCCATCAATACCAGCAGAGTGAGATCTATACCATCCATCAATACCAGCAGAGTGAGGCCTATACCAGCCATCAATACCAGCAGAGTGTGAGGCCTATACCATCCATCAATACCAACAGAGTGAGGCCTATACCAGCCATCAATACCAGCAGAGTGAAGCCTATACAATGCATCACTACCAGCAGAGTGAGACCTATACCAGCCATCAATACCAGCAGAGTGTGAGACTTATACCATCCATCAATACCAGCAGAGTGAGACCTATACCAGCCATCAATACCAGCAGAGTGAGACCTATACCATCCATCAATACCAGCAGAGTGTGAGACCTATACCATCCATCAATACCAGCAGAGTGTGAGACCTATACCATCCATCAATACCAGCAGAGTGAGAGACCTATACCATCCATCAATACCAGCAGAGTGAGACCTATACCATCCATCAATACCAGCAGAGTGAGAGACCTATACCATCCATCATTACCAGCAGAGTGAGACCTATACCATCCATCAGTACCAGCAGAGTGAGGCCTATACCAGCCATCAATACCAGCAGAGTGAGGCCTATACCATCCATCAATACCAACAGAGTGAGGCCTATACCAGCCATCAATACCAGCAGAGTGAGGCCTATACAATGCATCAATACCAGCAGAGTGAGACCTATACCAGCCATCAATACCAGCAGAGTGTGAGACCTATACCATCCATCAATACCAGCAGAGTGAGACCTATACCATCCATCAATACCAGCAGAGTGAGACCTATACCATCCATCAATACCAGCAGAGTGAGGCCTATACCAGTCATCAATACCAGCAGAGTGAGGCCTATACCATCCATCAATACCAACAGAGTGAGGCCTATACCAGCCATCAATACCAGCAGAGTGTGAGACCTATACCATCCATCAATACCAGCAGAGTGAGACCTATACAAGCCATTAATACCAGCAGAGAGTGAGACCTATACCATCCATCAATACCAGCAGAGTGAGACCTATACCAGCCATCAATACCAGCAGAGTGAGACCTATACCAGCCATCAATACCAGCAGAGTGTGACCTATACCAGCCATCAATACCAGCAGAGTGAGACCTATACCAGCCATCAATACCAGCAGAGTGAGACCTATACCATCCACCAATACCAGCAGAGTGAGACCTATACCAGCCATCAATACCAGCAGAGTGAGACCTATACCAGCCATCAATACCAGCAGAGTGAGACCTATACCAGCCATCAATACAAGCAGAGTGAGACCTATACCAGCCATCAATACCAGCAGAGTGAGACCTATACCATCCATCAATACCAGCAGAGTGAGTCCTACACCATCCATCAAATACTTATAACTTGGATGAACTCTCTTCCTCAGGACAAACGGTAGACAGAAAGCAACATAACAACGGTAGACAAACAGCAGCATGGCAACAGCAACAGGAAGTGTGGGTTTCCTGTGTGCTGAGTGTGTGTCTTCTCAGCCAATCAGTGACTAGCTCTTATATGAGTACTGTAATACCAACATCATAATATCAGACTTATCAACATTAGTAGTGGTCAATGTATGTTTATGTTTACATGTGTTTACATGTGTTTATATATACATTATGTGTGTATATGGGAGTGTTTGTGTCAACATGATTGCATATCATATATAGTCCTATGTGTGTGGTTGTGGTTTACTCAGCTAGTGCTGCTGCTCTGTAGGGGAGGGGTTAAGGGGGCACTGGGTTTCAGGTCTGAGGAGCAGTGTCAGAGTAGCTGGGTCTGTCAGTAACAGTATCAGAGTAGCTGGGTCTGTCAGTAACAGTATCAGAGTAGCTGGGTCTGTCAGTAACAGTATCAGAGTAGCTGGGTCTGTCAGTAACAGTATCAGAGTAGCTGGGTCTGTCAGTAACAGTATCAGAGTAGCTGGGTCTGTCAGTAACAGTATCAGAGTAGCTGGGTCTCTGATCCAGATATCAGTTAGTATAACAGGTAAACACAACCATAAAGGATACAATCACAACTACTGCCCTGCCCTCTCATGTTAACAGTTCACATCTCTTGACTTGAACTAGTCCATCTCAAGGCCTGATGGGTAATGTTAGACTCCAGATGTGGAACACAGCCAGACTGAGATGGACCCACACCACATGAGGAAGTCACACCTCATGACTTGAGTCTTAGAGGTGTTGATACAGCTGAATGAATTTGTTGTTTCAGTCAAAGTAACGTCATAAAGTATCTATCTGGTATCTGTTTCCTCATACAGACTGTTAATACTACACTTTATACCATGCATACTGGAGAAATATTACATATTATTCTATAATAATGTCACATAGTATTTTGCACACACACAAACACACACGTATTGTCACGTCCTGACCAGTAAAAGGGGTCATTTGTCATTATAGTATGGTCAGGGCGTGGCAGGGGGTGTTTGTTTTGTGTGTTTTGGCTTTTTTGGGTTTTCTTCTATGTTTTCTATTTCTATGTTTAATTCTAGTTTTCTATTTCTATGTTGGGTTTTTGGCAGAACCTCCAATTAGAGGCAGCTGGTTGTCGTTGTCTCTAATTGGAGGCCATATTTAGTTGATGTTTGTTTCACTTGTGTTTTGTGGGTGGTTGTTTTCCGTATAGTCTATGTTGCCTTGGTCCCCTTTGTACGACCCGCATCACACGTACGTGCAGTTCCACAGTGGCTGGCCAAGCAGTTGACACATCACTTGTCAAGTAGATGGAAACATTGTGGTTTCTACAGACCTGAAAACTACCCCTCAGACCTGAAGTGTTTGTCACTCTCTCTCTCTCTTCCAGCCTCTCTCAGTACCAGGCCCAGCAACTGTCTGAAACACAGGCCCCCCTTAACCCCTCAGTCCTCCCCTCAGACCTGAAACCCAGGCCCCCTTAACCCCTCCCCTACAGAGCAGCAGAACTAGCTGAGTAAACTACAACCACACACATAGGACAATATATGATACACAATCACATGGACTCACTCCCATATACCCACATATATATATAAACAGATGTAAACATGTACATACATTGACCACCAATAATGTTGATAAGTCTGATATTATGATGTTGGTATTACAGTACTCATATAAGAGCTAGTCACTGATTGGCTGAGAGGACACACTCAGTACACAGGAAACCCACACTGACTTCCTGTTGTTGTTGCCATGGTGCTGTCATTCAGCCTGAGGAAGAGAGAACAAACGTTGTTATTACAAGTTAATTTGTCACATATATCTCTCCCCTTCACACATATTGACCAGAGTGTGAATGTTAATTGATTGTCCACTGTTCATTGATAAACACAGAGATCATTCATCAGATGGTATAAAAAGTACTGTTTAACACTGGGTCTATAGCACATCCTCCAATGCATCTTGGGTATTGTAGTTTACTATTATCAGCACCATAGTTCAGTGTTCTAAATAAAATGGTCCATCATGAAAAATAAGATACGATGCTTAACTTCTTGTTTACTGTTCTAATTACATTGGTAACCTGTTTATAACAGCAATAAGGCACCTTGGAGGGTTGTGGTATATTACCAATATATCACAGCTAATGGCTGTATCCAGGACGTAGTGTTGAGTTATCAGAGTGTTATGGTTTAATACTTAGTGTTTAGTCTCCATGTTATCAGAGTGTTATGGTCTAATACTTAGTGTTTAGTCTCCATGTTATCAGAGTGTTATGGTCTAATACTTAGTGTTTAGTCTCCATGTTATCAGAGTGTTATGGTCTAATACTTAGTGTTTAGTCTCCATGTTATCAGAGTGTTATGGTTTAATACTTAGTGTTTAGTCTCCATGTTATCAGAGTGTTATGGTTTAATACTTAGTGTTTAGTCTCCATGTTATCAGAGTGTTATGGTTTAATACTTAGTGTTTAGTCTCCATGTTATCAGAGTGTTATGGTTTAATACTTAGTGTTTAGTCTCCATGTTATCAGAGTGTTATGGTTTAATACTTAGTGTTTAGTCTCCATGTTATCAGAGTGTTATGGTTTAATACTTAGTGTTTAGTCTCCATGTTATCAGAGTGTTATGGTCTAATACTTAGTGTTTAGTCTCCATGTTATCAGAGTGTTATGGTTTAATACTTAGTGTTTAGTCTCCATGTTATCAGAGTGTTATGGTTTAATACTTAGTGTTTAGTCTCCATGTTATCAGAGTGTTATGGTTTAATACTTAGTGTTTAGTCTCCATGTTATCAGAGTGTTATGGTCTAATACTTAGTGTTTAGTCTCCATGTTATCAGAGTGTTATGGTCTAATACTTAGCGTTTAGTCTCCATGTTATCAGAGTGTTATGGTTTAATACTTAGTGTTTAGTCTCCATGTTATCAGAGTGTTATGGTTTAATACTTAGAGTTTAGTCTCCATGTTATCAGAGTGTTATGGTCTAATACTTAGTGTTTAGTCTCCATGTTATCAGAGTGTTATGGTTTAATACTTAGTGTTTAGTCTCCATGTTATCAGAGTGTTATGGTTTAATACTTAGTGTTTAGTCTCCATGTTATCAGAGTGTTATGGTTTAATACTTAGTGTTTAGTCTCCATGTTATCAGAGTGTTATGGTTTAATACTTAGAGTTTAGTCTCCATGTTATCAGAGTGTTATGGTCTAATACTTAGTGTTTAGTCTCCATGTTATCAGAGTGTTATGGTTTAATACTTAGTGTTTAGTCTCCATGTTATCAGAGTGTTATGGTTTAATACTTAGTGTTTAGTCTCCATGTTATCAGAGTGTTATGGTTTAATACTTAGTGTTTAGTCTCCATGTTATCAGAGTGTTATGGTTTAATACTTAGTGTTTAGTCTCCATGTTATCAGAGTGTTATGGTCTAATACTTAGTGTTTAGTCTCCATGTTATCAGAGTGTTATGGTCTAATACTTAGTGTTTAGTCTCCATGTTATCAGAGTGTTATGGTCTAATACTTAGTGTTTAGTCTCCATGTTATCAGAGTGTTATGGTTTAATACTTAGTGTTTAGTCTCCATGTTATCAGAGTGTTATGGTTTAATACTTAGTGTTTAGTCTCCATGTTATCAGAGTGTTATGGTTTAATACTTAGTGTTTAGTCTCCATGTTACCAGAGTGTTATGGTCTAATACTTAGTGTTTAGTCTCCATGTTATCAGAGTGTTATGGTCTAATACTTAGTGTTTAGTCTCCATGTTATCAGAGTGTTATGGTTTAATACTTAGTGTTTAGTCTCCATGTTATCAGAGTGTTATGGTTTAATACTTAGTGTTTAGTCTCCATGTTATCAGAGTGTTATGGTTTAATACTTAGTGTTTAGTCTCCATGTTATCAGAGTGTTATGGTCTAATACTTAGTGTTTAGTCTCCATGTTATCAGAGTGTTATGGTCTAATACTTAGTGTTTAGTCTCCATGTTATCAGAGTGTTATGGTTTAATACTTAGTGTTTAGTCTCCATGTTATCAGAGTGTTATGGTCTAATACTTAGTGTTTAGTCTCCATGTTATCAGAGTGTTATGGTTTAATACTTAGTGTTTAGTCTCCATGTTATCAGAGTGTTGTGGTCAACCAATAGACGAGGGTCAATAGGGCCTACTGCCTGACTACAGGTATAAAGTCCTATGGTTCTACTTTAAGCTTCTGTATAAGTGAATTTTCTTTAAGGTTTAAAGGTCAACTCAGTCATCAAAATGTGTTTTTGTTTCTTCATGGTGTCTATAGGTCTAAGGTGAACACCTCAAAGAAGCTGAATATTTTCCATTGACGTCACGTTGGTATGAAACCTGTTTACCTCGATGCTAGACCCTCCTCTTCCTGTCACAACATGGGTTTCAGAGAAAAGGACCACGAGCTGAAAACTTTCCACTCCATCGAACCAATCGCTGCTCCTATGTCCTTTCATCGTAAAGTACATCTAGTCATGAACACAGAAATACGCAGCAAAGACCTTTATACTCAAAGACCCAGCTACTCTCTGACAGTCACCATCAGACCATCAGACCACCAGATGAACAGGCTGTGTGTTTCTCTCATCACTCTCTTGTGTAAGTAGCCTTTAGAATTAGTTTTATTAGGCCTCATAGCTGCACGATAGCTCATCGTTTGATGTGGTTTTATAGTTCTCTACATTTATTAACCTACCCTTTTGGGTTCTATAGAACCCTTTTGGGTTCCCTCTGTGGAAATGGTTCTACCTGGAACCAAAAGGGCTCTACCTGGAACCAAAAGGGCTCTACCTGGAACCAAAAGGGCTCTACCTGGAACCAAAAGGGCTCTACCTGGAACCAAAAGGGCTCTACCTGGAACCAAAAGGGCTCTACCTGGAACCAAAAGGGCTCTACCTGGAACCAAAAGGGCTCTACCTGGAACCAAAAAGGGTTATTCTAAGGGTTCTCCTATGGGGACAGCCAAAGTACCCTTTTTACTAAGAGTGTAGTGTGTACGGATAAGAGCGTCTGCTAAATGACTTAAATGTAAATGTAAAAGTCTACGTGCTGTTACTTTGCATGCCATCTTTGTCTATGGAGGATGCCACTTTATATAATGTTTACATACCCTACATTACTCATCTCATATTTATATACTGTACTCTATACCATCTACTGCATCTTGCCTATGCCGTTCGGCCATCGCTCATCCATATATTTTTATGTACATATTCTTATTCATTCCTTTACACTTGTGGGTATAAGGTAGTTGTTGTGAAATTGTTAGATTACTTGTTAGATATTACTGCATGGTCGGAACTAGAAGGACAAGCATTTCGCTACACTCGCATTAACACCCGCTAACCATGTGTATGTGACCAATAAAATTTGATTTGATGATGGCATGCCATAGCTCTCTGTAGTTGCCATAGCTCTCTGTAGTTGCCATAGCTCTCTGTTGTTGCCATAGCTCTTTGTTGTTGCCATAGATCTCTGTTGTTGCCATAGATCTCTGTTGTTGCCATAGCTCTCTGTTGTTGCCATAGCTCTCTGTTGTTGCCATAGATCTCTGTTGTTGCCATAGCTCTCTGTTGTTGCCATAGATCTCTGTTGTTGCCATAGCTCTCTGTTGTTGCCATAGCTCTCTGTTGTTGCCATAGATCTCTGTTGTTGCCATAGCTCTCTACTGTTGCCATAGCTCTCTGTTGTTGCCAAAGCTCTCTGTTGTTGCCATAGCTCTCTACTGTTGCCATAGTTCTCTGTTGTTGCTATAGCTCTCTGCTGTTGCCATAGCTCTCTGTTGTTGCCATAGCTCTCTGTTGTTGCCATAGCTCTCTGTTGTTGCCATAGCTCTCTGTTGTTGCCATAGCTCTCTGTTGTTGCCATAGCTCTCTGTTCTGAGACCAGTGTCTCGGCAGATGTTGTCCACGTAGGTTTCATGTGGTGTTCCTGAGGGTCAACCCACAATATGAGACTGTAGAAAATGAATCATATCCAAACAAGATTCTGGTTCTTTCTAACACTTTTCCTCTGCTACCTGTAGGTGCTGTTTCCTCCAGTCAGTTCATCCTAACACTGTTCCTTCCTCTGCTACCTGTAGGTGCTGTTTCCTCCAGTTAGTTCATCCTAAAACTGTTCCTCTGCGACCTGTAGGTGCTGTTTCCTCCAGTCAGTTCATCCTAACACTGTTCCTCTGCTACCTGTAGGTGCTGTTTCCTCCAGTCAGTTCATCCTAACACTGTTCCTCTGCTACCTGTAGGTGCTGTTTCCTCCAGTCAGTTCATCCTAACACTGTTCCTCTGTTACCTGTAGGTGCTGTTTCCTCCAGTCAGTTCATCCTAACACTGTTCCTCTGTTACCTGTAGGTGCTGTTTCCTCCAGTCAGTTCATCCTAACACTGTTCCTCTGTTACCTGTAGGTGCTGTTTCCTCCAGTCAGTTCATCCTAACACTGTTCCTCTGTTACCTGTAGGTGCTGTTTCCTCCAGTCAGTTCATCCTAACACTGTTCCTCTGCTACCTGTAGGTGCTGTTTCCTCCAGTCAGTTCATCCTAACACTGTTCCTCTGCTACCTGTAGGTGCTGTTTCCTCCAGTCAGTTCATCCTAACACTGTTCCTCTGCTACCTGTAGGTGCTGTTTCCTCCAGTCAGTTCATCCTAACACTGTTCCTCTGTTACCTGTAGGTGCTGTTTCCTCCAGTCAGGATGGGATCTCTGCAGCAGAGGTGGAGCTGAGAGTCAGACCAGGAGACAACATCACTCTCTACTGTGACTGTACCATAACTACTGGAGTATACATTATGTGGTATAGGAACTGTTCTCACACCTACCAGCCTCCTCTAGTTATTTCAACTAAGTTTTTAAGTTCCATCTCTCTCCCTGGATATAATGTGGTGTGGAACCCCTCTAACAACTCCTATGATCTACTGATTGAGAACATCACTGAATCTGACCTGGGACTCTACTACTGTGGGACTATGGAGAACAAGGTAGTGGATGATGGAGGTAAAGGAGGAATTAAACAGAAAGATTTGTACCTCTATGGAAACATCAGCACTAGGATTTCACTTGGTAAGAACAGTTATTATTCTGTCTTTATCTTCTGTCTGTATCTTTAGTATTATTAATATTGTATCAGTATTGGTGTGTCTGGGTTCCTTCAATGAGAGGAGGTTGAGTTGTAAGAAACGCCAAAGAAAATGTAACTTATTTTGAATCAACCCTCTGAGACTAATCTAAGCTCATCAAATGTCCCATCAAACTGATGTTTAAACATCCAAGAGTCATGACTAACAATATCTAATTGAGAAGGTCTTGATTGTTTCTAAGAGTGTAGTTCTGTTTCTGTTTAATGTTTTGTCCAGAAACCAGTCCTCCTGAGCCCTCCTCCTCCTCCCCTCCTCCTGTAGACTGTGGTCCGTGTTGGATGTTGCTGTTCAGTCTGTGTCCTGTGTCTGCTCTACTCTCCTCTCCCCTCTACTCTGCCTGCGTCTACTCCTTCTGCAGAACAACAGGTAAACTCAATCTTTCACTCTCTCAGTCAGGATTCACTTTTTCACTCATTCATGTTTCAAGTCTGGTGTTTCTAATAAATCTTACCTATTATTTAAAATAATTACCTACATTTTTAACCTTCATTTTTTTTAAAGCATTTTGACCACAATAAGTAAACATCTACTATCTTTTAACTGATATGTCCTAGTTTAAACTCAAACGTGTTGTTTTAATGATGCTAACTCTTCCTCTGCAGCTCCAACTGAGACTCAGGTTCCTCTGAACAGGACCACCACCAGGGGAAGTGACAGCAGAGAGGAGACTACAGTCAAAGTGGGTGTTGTAGTTATATTTTGGGTAGCCATCTTGATTTGTAGTCAATGTGTTTAGTACCACTGCCCGATTCAAATATTATTTTCAATGCCAGATATAATCATTAAAAACAGAATGCAAAAAGCAGCAGTACATAATAATAGTAGATATATATATATATATATATATATATATATATATATATATATATATATATATATATATATTATATAAAAACGTATTGTATAATATTAATGTTCATAAGTCAATAATATTAAAATATCATTGATATAATCTCTCTCTCTCTGTCTCTGTCTCTCTCGGCCTCTCTCTCTCTCTCTGTGTGTCTCCCTCTGTGTCTCTCTCTCTCTCTCTCTCTCAGGAGGAAGGAGACCTGTGTTACGCCTCGTTGGATATCCGTCAGGGACAGAGGAGACCAAGGAAGAAGAAGAGAGTTCAGAACTCTGACTTCAGTACCTACTCAGCCATCAATACCAGCAGAGTGTGAGACCTATACCATCCATCAATACCAGCAGAGTGTGAGACCTATACCATCCATCAAAACCAGCAGAGTGAGACCTATACCATCCATCAATACCAGCAGAGTGAGACCTATACCATCCATCAATACCAGCAGAGTGTGAGACCTATACCATCCATCAATACCAGCAGAGTGTGAGACCTATACCATCCATCAATACCAGCAGAGTGAGACCTATACCATCCATCAATACCAGCAGAGTGAGACCTATACCAGCAATCAATACCAGCAGAGTGTGAGACCTATACCATCCATCAATACCAGCAGAGTGAGACCTATACCAGCCATCAATACCAGCAGAGTGTGAGACCTATACCATCCATCAATACCAGCAGAGTGTGAGACCTATACCAGCCATCAATACCAGCAGAGTGTGAGACATATACCATCCATCAATACCAGCAGAGTGTGAGACCTATATCAGCCATCAATACCAGCAGAGTGTGAGACCTATACCAGCCGTCAATTCCAGCAGAGTGTGAGACCTATACCAGCCATCAATACCAGCAGAGTGAGACCTATACCATCCATCAATACCAGCAGAGTGAGACCTATACCATCCATCAATACCAGCAGAGTGTGAGATCTATATCATCCATTAAAACCAGCAGAGTGTGAGACCTATACCATCCATCAATCCCAGCAGAGTGAGACCTATACCAGCCATCAATGCCAGCAGAGTGTGAGACCTATACCATCCATCAATCCCAGCAGAGTGAGACCTATACCAGCCATCAACACCAGCAGGGTGTGAGACCTATACCAGTAATCAATACCAGCAGAGTGTGAGACCGATACCAGCCGTCAATACCAGCAGAGTGTGAGACCTATACCAGCCATCAATACCAGCAGAGTGTGAGACCTGTACCAGCAATCAATACCAGCAGAGTGTGAGACCTATACCATCCATCAATACCAGCAGAGTGAGACCTATACCTGCTATCAATACCAGCAGAGTATGAGACCTATACCAGCAATCAATACCAGCAGAGTGTGAGACCTATACCATCCATCAATACCAGCAGAGTGAGACCTATACCAGCAATCAATACCAGCAGAGTGTGAGACCTATACCAGCCATCAATACCAGCAGAGTGTGAGACCTATACCATCCATCAATACCAGCAGAGTGTGAGACATATACCATCCATCAATACCAGCAGAGTGAGACCTATACCAGCAAACAATACCAGCAGAGTGTGAGACCTATACCAGCAATCAATACCAGCAGAGTGTGAGACCTATACCATCCATCAATACCAGCAGAGTGAGACCTATACCAGCCATCAATACCAGCAGAGTGTGAGACCTATACCATCCATCAATACCAGCAGAGTGTGAGACATATACCAGCCATCAATACCAGCAGAGTGTGAGACATATACCATCCATCAATACCAGCAGAGTGTGAGACCTATATCAGCCATCAATTCCAGCAGAGTGTGAGACCTATACCATCCATCAATACCAGCAGAGTGTGAGACCTATACCAGCCGTCAATTCCAGCAGAGTTTGAGACCTATACCAGCCATCAATACCAGCAGAGTGTGAGACCTATACCAGCCATCAATACCAGCAGAGTGTGAGACCTATACCATCCACCAATACCAGCAGAGTGTGAGACCTATACCATCCATCAATACCAGCAGAGTGAGACCTATACCAGCCATCAATACCAGCAGAGTGTGAGACCTATACCATCCATCAATACCAGCAGAGTGTGAGACCTATACCAGCCGTCAATACCAGCAGAGTTTGGGACCTATAAATTCCATCAACACTAGCAGAGTGTGAGACCTATTCCATCCATCAATACCAGCAGAGTGTTAGACCTGTACCATCCATCAATACCAGCAGAGTGTTAGACCTATACCATCCATCAATACCAGCAGAGTGTGAGACCTATACCATCCATCAATACCAGCAGAGTGTGAGACATATACCAGCCATCAATACCAGCAGAGTGTGAGACATATACCATCCATCAATACCAGCAGAGTGTGAGACCTATATCAGCCATCAATTCCAGCAGAGTGTGAGACCTATACCATCCATCAATACCAGCAGAGTGTGAGACCTATACCAGCCGTCAATTCCAGCAGAGTTTGAGACCTATACCAGCCATCAATACCAGCAGAGTGTGAGACCTATACCAGCCATCAATACCAGCAGAGTGTGAGACCTATACCATCCACCAATACCAGCAGAGTGTGAGACCTATACCATCCATCAATACCAGCAGAGTGAGACCTATACCAGCCATCAATACCAGCAGAGTGTGAGACCTATACCATCCATCAATACCAGCAGAGTGTGAGACCTATACCAGCCGTCAATACCAGCAGAGTTTGGGACCTATAAATTCCATCAACACTAGCAGAGTGTGAGACCTATTCCATCCATCAATACCAGCAGAGTATGAGACATATACCAGCCGACAATACCAGCAGAGTGTGAGACCTGTACCATCCATCAATACCAGCAGAGTGTTAGACCTATACCATCCATCAATACCAGCAGAGTTTGAGACCTATACCAGCCATCAATACCAGCAGAGTGTGAGACTGATAAAATAATTTATATGTTTAAGGTTTTGACTAAATGATTCCACCCTGAAAATGTATAACTGAGTGATTATAATACTAATTCTATAACTGTGTGTGCATAGGACAAGCTAAGACTTTACTATTTAGCAATATAAATGAGACATTCAAGGAAAAGGAAACTGTTAACAGACAGCAGACAACTTGTGACCACTGTGAAACTGATAACAGGAAGAAGGTCTCCCCACCCAGGGAGGGGAGAAACCTTTAGGCTTACAGTAGATTATGTAACATGGGGCAGGATATGATAAGCAATGTATGTGATGTAGAAGACTTGTAAATAAGCATTGACAGTGTTAAAGAAGAGGAGGGGCATTTGTAAGGGGTATGACATATGGTATGACCAAATGTTAGGTATAAAAGGCTGTGTACATTGTATGATATTCAGAGCTCTCGTGAATAAACTTGGTTAACAATTGTAGGCTTGGCCTCCGTTTGTGTCATTTAACCCCTGTGCGGCCTCGGGACGTACATCCAGCGAAAAATCCTATCGCCATTAGCATAACAAAATGTAATAATTTTTTTTTTCATTTTTTTTCTTCAAATTATAGCGTTTTATAGATACACCTCTCCTGAATCTAACCACGTTGTCCGATTTAAAAAAGGCTTTACAGCAAAAGCAAAACATTAGATTATGTTAGAGGAGTATATCGTAAAAGTAGCCACATAGCCATTTTCCGACCAACCACATGCATCACAAATAACCAAAAAACAGCTAAATGCAGCACTAACCTTTGACAATCTTCATCAGATGACACACCTAGGACATCATGTTACACAATACATGCATTCTTTTGTTCGATAAAGTTCATATTTATATAAAAAAACAGCATTTTACATCGGTGCGTAACGTTGACTAACTATTTTCCCTCAAATGCATCCGATGAAACAACGCTACAATTTACTAAATTACTATTCGAAAACATTTTTAAAATGTAATATTGTCATTCTAAGATTTATAGATGAATATCTCTTGAAAGCACCTGTAATGCCAGATTTAAAAATAACTTTACTGGGTAATCACACTTTGCGATAAAAGGGGATGCGATACTCAGAACAATAGGCTAGCAATAGCAATAGGCTAGCCATCTTGGAACAATCGCATATCAAATCTAGTCTTGTATACTATTCTCAATAATCCCTTACCTTTGATTATCTTCATCCTTAGGCACTTCCAGGAATCCCAGTTCCACAACAAATGTATTTTCGTTCGAAAAAGTTAATCCTTTATGTTCCATTAGCTTGTTGTTGTTAGCGCGTTCTGAAGGCTGAACCAAAAGTTCCGACGTGCGCGGGGCTACTCTTTCAACAAAATGCATTTTTTTCTTATTTAGGTTCGTTCAAACATGTCAAACGTTGTATAACATAAATCTTTAGGGCCTTTTTCAACCAGAGCTCCAATAAGATTCGAGGGGGACGATTGCATTGTGTTTCAAAACGTTTCGAAAGGGGAGGGTAACCAGGGGCGCCGGCGTCATAATGGTGATGGCCCTCTCCGTGTGACCACGTTCCACAGCGTGTCATTCTGTCAGTTTTCACAGTAGGAGACTCAATTCACTTTGTAAAGACTGGGGACATCTAGTGGAAGCAATAGGAAGTGCTCAATGAACCATAGCTCACGGTGTGATTAATAGGCAACATGATGAAGTTGAGTTCACAATTCAGAATTCCACTTCCTGTTTCGATCTGTCTCGGGGTTTTGACTGCCATATGAGTTCTGTTATACTCACAGACACCATTCAAACAGTTTTAGAAACGTTAGGGTGTTTTCTATCCACAAGTATTAATTATATGCATATCCTAGCTTCTGAGTTTGAGTAGTAGGCCGTTTAAAATGGGCACAAATTTTTTTCAAAATGCGCTATGGCGCCCCTTATCCTAGGCGACCGTCAAGTGCAGACTGAGTAGTTTAATTGAAGTTCAGTTTATGAACATTGGGAACAAAATTCTCATAACAATTTGGTCCTTCGAGCCGGATTCCAATACCTGTCCCTGTCTTCCTAAGGTAACACGCCAAAAACCGTGCACGGGCGGGTACTTGACCCGTAAATTAAAGACCTGTCCCCTGACATTAGGGTTCCATAGCAGGCCGGCATATATCTAAGGTCAACAGAGACGGTGACGGAATCCAACCAACATTGCTTTTCCCAGCCTACAAAACAAAGGTCAGTAAATCTTTATTCACGAATTTGGGGGAATAATTTAAGATATCTTGGATTTGATGTTCTAAATACTTGGAATTTATCAATAATAGGAGCTTAGTTATTATAAACATATTCACTAAGGTGTTTTTACTTTGTGTATTAACAAAATCGATAAGGGAGCAGGTCCGCGAAGACCTGAGGTACATGTGCACTACCACAAATAAAACTAGCTTAATAATTGAGGTCAGTGTTTTTCTTTGTGAAGTGGCCGAGAGGTTATTAAGAAGGGATATAAATAGGTGCTGTGAGATAGGACGGTGATTTTGTGCAAATAGGATAACTTAAATGGTTAATTAACAAGTGGTAAATTAACCATAGATCCGAGTCAAGAGACATACCTAAATAAAGTCCTAAATTGAGGAGAGGCGAGAGCATTAAAATTCAACAGAACAATGTAAACTAATTATAGATCCAAATTAATAGATTGGAATTAAACAAAACAAGGTAAGATAATCATAGACCCAAATTAGTAGTCATAATAGAACAAAACCAGGTTAAAATGGGAAGTAAAGGGTCAAAAGACATAGGGAGAAATTCGTAAATTGGAAGGAAATATAGTAATAGAATTATGAGGGAGGAGGTCAGAGTCATGATCATATTAATATAGATTGCCTATCTAAATAACAACGATCGAAGGGGATGGTCAGATCTTTAGGGGGCGCACATCTAGGTCTGATTATCCATTGAAGGAGGGAAACCTAATATAGCGGAGTGAGATACGTGATATTAATGAGTCAATAATTGCAAGGAACGACAGAAAAATAGGCTGTTAACCTCTCTAGGGTCGGCGGGACGAAATCGTCCCACCTACGTAACAGCCAGTGGAATCCTGTGGCGCGTTATTCAAATACCTTAGAAATGCTATTACTTCAATTTCTCAAACAAATGACTATTTTACACCATTTTAAAGACAAGACTCTCGTTAAGTAGGGGAGGTTCATAGATTTGAAGTACGATGAAATTATCATTATTATTTGGTTTTGTTTGTAGTCAACGTTTGGGTTTCTGAATTGGTATAGTATAATGAATGCTGACCAAGTGGTGGTGTTTTTTTCTCTGTGAAAATAAGTGTTTCATTGTCTCTTTTTGGAAGGTTTCCTAGGGCTATAATCTTGGAGGGAGCAAGTGAGATAGAGGCATATTTCTACCAAATTGAAAAAAGCCTGGAAATGTTTTGTTTGTTTTTAACTAGGGTTAGCAAATACCCACACACAACAAATAGTGTATAACTATTTGTTAGTGTTTTTAAAAATACTATGTTTGGGTTTGTGTGTACTATTTCTTTTGGGTTTGGTGAGATTTCCATTTGCTGAAGGGCCACGATATCTTAAAGGGGCATGCACACAAATGGAATTTTAGAAGTTTTATTTTCTGAGTTTTAATTAAATACGTGATAAGGGAATGTTCTGGGAACCTGGGATCCAACATGTTTTAATTAAATACGTGATAAGGGAATGTTCTGGGAACCTGGGATCCAACATGTTTTAATTAAATATGTGATAAGGGAATGTTCTGGGAACCTGGGATCCAACATGTTTTAATTAAATACGTGATAAGGGAATGTTCTGGGAACCTGGGATCCAACATGTAGAAAATGTGTGATGGCTTTTGCTTTAATTTGTCTAATATTATAAGAAACACTGTTTTGAAAGGGTGGTATGACTTTTGACCTCTATCATGGCACTCCTTTGTGGTCTGATCAGCCTCATGGGAGGGCCATTTGGATGAATTTAAGGTAATTTGTAATACTGGTTTTAAGGTAATTTGTGTAAATGTTAATTATGATGGAGTTTATAGTTTTTTGACATATTTGTAATTTGAACCAATGAGAAGAAAGTGATAGAGCCATAGAGAGAGCAGAGAGAAAGTTTTAAGCTAGACACAGGGATACCGGAGATGTTTTGGTTAAAATGATTGACAGATGTGGGATTTATTAAAGCAGTTTTACCTGTAACTGTTACTCCTAAATATATTTGACATTGACTGTTTTGGGAAAGAAAAGATACGTAAGAAAGATAGATAGAAAGGCAGAAGGAGAAGGGCTCCCCCGCACTAGTAGGAAGAGGAGGGGGGCCAGGAGGAGTGCAAGATAGAGAGCAGAAGGTAAGAATCTCATAATAAGCCAGGATTGAGAGAAGATAGAAGTGATACAGAATGGTTAGATAACAGTTACTGAGTGGAGAGCAGCATAGTTAAGTTATAGGCAAGTATAGATGAAAACTGAAGTGTAGAAGCGAGAACTTAACCTGGGGTCCACTTAGACGTGGGGCCCGACTAAAGACAGGATGATTTATTTTTAACTTAGGCACAGGAAGAAGAGTTAGAAGCGGTACCCTCCGTGTTATGGTCCCAAGGACCCGTTGATGTGGGGTTAATTAAATGAGTTATTTTATGATAAGTAGTCCTGAAGTCAAATTATAGATTTTATTAAAAGTAATTATTAGTAATTTAGGAAAATTTGAGCCCCCAGATGGAAGCTAAATTTTGATTTATGAAAATTATATTTTACGAATCCTTCTCAGCAGGGCTGTAAGGCAGATACGTTGGGACTATTAATGTTTTTGGCAGAACAGGGACACAAAGTAAGAAAGAAGAAGTTGCGACTATGAAAAAGGGAAGTTAAGACATACTATAACTCAGGAAGGGAGAACACTTAATTCTACAAGAAAGACAGCCATTCTAGAAGCACCTAAACCACTCAATAAGAAACAGTTGATGAGTTTTCTTGGAATGATTAACTATTGTTGTGCGTGGATATCCCACTTTGCATTACATACCGGAAAGTGGAGTTGATATATGGTAAAGCTATGACAGCCAGAGATAAGATAGAATGGACTAGGAAAGCATAAGCGAAAACGGCAGGTCTTAAACCGCAGCCATCGACACAGCAGTTCTTAAAAGAGGAAGTAAACATAGACAAAGCTATATTAAAATTGTCAGTCTAGAGCACCAGTGAAAGAGATTTTGAAATGGGAGAAGTTAGGAGCAATTTATATAAGGACGGTATTTGATATCAGGATAAGTTACCAATACTACCTAAGTCATTGTTTAGATATGCGGCAAGGTTGATACATGGGCAGAGCCATGTGTCAACAGGGGGGATAGTAGAGCAGGTGGTAGAGCAGGTTAGTAAACACTTTGTGGCCTATTGGATAATGTAGTACTTAATTTTTTTTTTATATAATAGATAAGTATATTAAATGGGAAGAAGCGTTCCCAACTTACTGGGAGGATACGATTAGGGTAGCTAAAATATTAGGTCCAGATATTATCCCTAGAGTTGGTTTACTAGGATCGATCTCTTTAAATGAAGGATTACATTTTAGCTGATCAGGTAAACCATATAGAATGCTAGAGGTAGTGAGACCAGAACAGGTAGACATAGAAGTTGAAGATATACCAACAGAACACATGAGAAGACTGTTTGTTAACCTGTTGGGGATAGGGGGCAGTATTTACACGGCCGGATAAAAAACGTACCCGATTTAATCTGGTTACTACTCCTGCCCAGTAACTAGAATATGCATATAATTATTGGCTTTGGATAGAAAACACCCTAAAGTTTCTAAAACTGTTTGAATGGTGTCTGTGAGTATAACAGAACTCATATGGCAGGCAAAAACCTGAGAAGATTCTGACCAGGAAGTGGCCTGTCTGACAAGTTGTTGTTCTTCTTGCCTCTGTTTATTGAAGACTGAGGATCTTTGCTGTAACGTGACACTTCCTACGGCTCCCATAGGCTCTCAGAACCCGGGAAAAAGCTGAATGACGTAATTCAAGGCCCAGGCTGAAACACATTAGCGCGTTTGGCAAGTGCTCTATCAGAGGGCCATTAGACAAGGCTCGTGCATGAAGGGATAACATGCTTTTACTTTTTCTCTCGTTGAATGTAAACAGGCTTTGCCGGTCGGAGTATTATCGCTTTTTTACGAGAAAAGTGGCATAAAAATGGATTTTAAACAGCGGTTGACATGCTTCGAAGTACGGTAATGGAATATTTAGAATTTTTTTGTCACGAAATGCGCAATGCTCGTAACCCTTATTTACCCTTTGGATAGTGTCTTGAAGGCACGAACAAAACGCCGCTGTTTGAACATAACTATGGATTATTTGGGACCAAACCAACATTTGTTATTGAAGTAGAAGTCCTGGGAGTGCATTCTGACGAAGACAGCAAAGGTAATAACATTTTTCTTATAGTAAATTTGACTTTGGTGAATGCTAAACTTGCTGGGTGTCTAAATAGCTAGCCCTGTGATGCTGGGCTATCTACTTAGAATATTGCAAAATGTGCTTTCACCGAAAAGCTATTTTAAAATCGGACATATCAAGTGCATAGAGGAGTTCTGTATCTATAATTCTTAAAATAATTGTTGTTTTTTGTGAACGTTTATCGTGAGTAATTTAGTAAATTCACCGGAAGTGTTCGGTGGGAATGCTAGTCACATGCTAGTCACCTGCTAATGTAAAAAGCTGGTTTTTTATATAAATATGAACTTTATTGAACAGACATGCATGTATTGTATAACATAATGTCCTAAGATTGTCATCTGATGAAGATCATCAAAGGTTAGTGCTGCATTTAGCTGTGGTTTGGGTTTATGTGACATTATATGCTAGCTTGAAAAATGGGTGTCTGATTATTTCTGGCTGGGTACTCTGCTGACATAACACTGGCAATGCTTATTTACAAGTCTTCTCCATCACATACATTGCTTATCATATCCTGCCCCATGTTACATAATCTACTGTAAGCCTAAAGGTTTCTCCCCTCCCTGGGTGGGGAGACCTTCTTCCTGTTATCAGTTTCACAGTGGTCACAAGTTGTCTGCTGTCTGTTAACAGTTCCCCTTTTCCTTGAATGTCTCACTTATATTGCTAAATAGTAAAGTCTTAGCTTGTCCTATGCACACACAGTTATAGAATTAGTATTATAATCACTTAGTTATACATTTTCAGGGTGGAATCATTTAGTCAAAACCTTAAACATATAAATTATTTTATCAATCCACCCTATTGACTAAATGTTACACAAAATCAAACTAAATTCAAACAAGACCAATACATGCATTTTATCACATACTCATCAACGACTATTCTAGGCCCATATCCATTCCTAACTCTTCCGATTAGGATTTTCGTTATGACCTTCATTTAAAGAAATAGTCTTCCTAAACATTAAAGATAGCCTCATTCAACATGGGCTCCTCATGATTGAATGAATCCTCCACCAGGCTCGGCGGTAGGTATTTGTCGTCCCACTGGTCTGAACTTGGGATCGGTCCGTATCTCACCATCGGTTGCGTCATCAATCTCTCCAGAGTCCTAGTGATCAGACCTCTCACACAGGGAATGAAACAACCATATAACACCAACACACTCATACAGGTGAAAGAAGCCCACAACACAGTGATTATAACATTTTTCCATATTTCCAAACATACTATCGAATCACCCAGTCAGTGCGGTATCCACCCCAGAGTTCGCTACTAACTCGTTAGCCAATGTGGTTAAACCTGCCAGGGACTTGGCCACTGATCCATCTGGAGCTGTGTTATTTGGGATGAAAGTACAGCACATTGATCCGAATATCACACACACTGTCACGAATCCCACCGAAGGTGGCTCCCCTGCCTGCTCGGGCGGCGCTCGGCGGTCGTCGTCACCGACCTACTAGCCGCCGCTGATCCCTTTTTCCTTTTCGTTTGGTATGTCTTATTGTTTGCACCCATTCCTCATTTGGTCTTTTGATTTTGGTTATTTAAGCCTGGTTAGCCCGCCCAGTGTTGTGCGGGATTATTTTAGCGTCAGGTTGTACTTTTGTCGTTGGATGTGCTGGCGATTTATTACTTAATATTATATGCATGCTGTGCACCTGTTTTGGGCACTTGGCAATTTTCCCACGCCGTTTGTGTTGGCGTTGATCGTGTTGTTTTTTTGTTCAAATAAACACGAAGTTCCGTACCTCTGCTCTCTGCGCCTGACTCCTACCACCACTCCTAGCAACACTGTGACACACACACCACCCTTCTCCGCCAGTAACATAACCAATGCTATTCTATTGTGCCAAGCCATCAAACTAGTTGTCTCTGTCTGTTCTGCTAATCCTTTTATCGCATTTCTAGTATAGTTGATGAACTGCTGTTGGTTATAATACATATAATTTATCCCATCTACATTTTTAGTGAGGGTTGACCACCAGAAGATGCTTGATTCCAATCCAACCAATATCTAATTCCTAGCTTTATACTCATCAGGCACCCCCCTTGGAACCCCAATGCTATCAATGTAAACTCTATCATCCAAGGACCCTGACGGAGCACTCCTCCTCTCTCTTTTACCTGGCACTAGGTCATTGTGTTGTATAAGGGTGAAGGACATGCCTAACTGTACCAATGCACAAATACCAGTCCAATTTGCAGGCAGGTTATTAAGCCACAGCTTCATCCCTCCAGACATCTGCTCTCGGCCTTTTTATCTTACTAAAGTCCTCTGAACTCAACCACCCAGTCAGGTCCCTCATTGTCTCGTCAGTTGTAACATTCTCTGTCCTATTGCATGTTCTTACTTCCCCTACATCCCGTCCGTGTGTGTTGTGTCGAGCCATGCAATTAATAGTCTCCTCCTGCGACTGTGAAAGGGGGAAGTCTGGATCTAATGGGTACATAGGATACAGATAATGCAGATCAGTGCAACTGTTATTGTCTGGCTTCCCTGCCTTCATGAACAGCTTTACCATACAGGCCATTCCCCTTGGTAAATTAATTCCATCAAGTGGAAAGGGGATGGTTGTCAACCGAGGTTTGGCTGTTGCACAGGCATAACATTCTTCTTTAGCTACTGATCTAGCTGTATACTGAATCCATTCCAGCCATAGGTTGGAATCCCCAAACCAAGTCTCCACCTCAATCACTTCCTTAAAATCTTTCATCTGAACTATCCTCACCGGTCCTTGGCTCTGGATGACTACACGAGTAATGTCCGTTTTATCAGGGGTACTACTGGTATTCTGGCTGGCAGTAGAACTATCTCCTGTCCTAACTTCTACTACTCAGAATGGTACCACAGTGTCGACACTGGTCTGGTCAAGGCCAACATACCATAACCCTAAATCCTCTTTCTTTACACTTTTAATGGTAATTCATACCTTTAAGCAATACTTCCCTTGCTCTGGATTGCAGTCAATAACCCTGGCCTTCACTATACTCCATCTGTTTCTATATTGGGTGTGTGGATTGACATAGCCTTCTCTCCCTGTGTGAGCTATGACCTGATTCCATAAGTTACACAGGGATCTACACAGATATCTTCCCCATGAAGTCCGAGTCCTAGACTGCCAGGAGGTTAGGGACCCCATTTGGTCTGCATAGAACTCTATTGAGACATCCTTCCCTAACTCTACTCTCACTTTCTTTTTATCCAGATCGAGTGACCTTTTGTACTTAGGCCATAAAAAATCCTCATCTTCTACACTATGGGTCAAGTTACCACTTTCTGACTTCTCGAGTGGTTCATGGTGTATTTAGGAATATGGCTCCCACAATCAGACAGCTCAGACTGACCAGTACCCCTGTAAAGCCCCACCCCCTCCCGGAGAACATAGCACTGGCTAGAGGCAAACCCACACTTTCACTTCTATGAACGCACACAGTGAGGATCGGGCGGGTTAGGGAATCTTCGTTAGAGAGTTAACCTGTTATGGATAGGGGGCAGTATTTTCACGGCTGGATAAAAAACGTACCCGATTTAATCTGATTATTAGTCCTGCCCAGAAACTGGAATATGCATATAATTATTAGCTTTGGAGAGAAAACACTCCAAAGTTTCTGAAACTGTTTGAATGGTGTCTGTGAGTATAACAGAACTCCTATGGCAGGCAAAAACCTGAGATGCTTCTGTTCAGGAAGTACCCTGTCTGAACATTTCTTGCCCTTCTTTATTATCTCTATCGTTTACAAAGGATCTCTGCTCTTACGTGACACTTCACACGTCTCCAATGAGGTCTCATAGCCCGGGAAAAACAGGAATGACGTAATTCAAAGCCCTGGCTGAAACAAAGGAGAGCAAAAGCTAAGTGGTCACTCAATGGACTAAGACTTAGGCGCGTGACACGCCCTAAGGCTTTTGTCATATTTTGCGTCATGCTCGTGGCCGAGATTTAGCGTTGGGATAGTGTCTAGAAAGCACGAACAAAACGTCGCTGTTTGGATATAACGATGGATTATTTGGGACCAAACCTACATTTGTTATTGAAGTAGAAGTCCTGGCAGTGTATTCTGATGAAGAACAAGCAAGGTAAGAACATTTTTCTTATAGGAAATGTGATTTTGGTGAAGGCTAAACTTGCAGGGTGTCTAAATAGCTAGCCCTGTAACGCCGGGCTATGTACTTACATCCGAAAAGCTATTTTAAAATCGGACATATCGAGTGCATAGAGGAGTTCTGTATCTATAATTCTTAAAATAATTGTTATGCTTTTTGTGAACGTTTATCGTGAGTAATTTAGTAAAATCACCGGAAGTGTTCGGTGGGAATGCTAGTTCTGAACGTCACATGCTAATGTAAAAAGCTGTTTTTTGATATAAATATGAACTTGATTGAACAGACATGCATGTATTGTATAACACAATGTCCTAGGAGTGTCATCTGATGAAGATCATCAAAGGTTAGTGCTGCATTTAGATATGGTTTGGGTTTATGTGACATGATATGCTAGCTTGAAAAATGGCTGTGTGATTATTTCTGGCTGGGTACTCTGCTGACATAATCTAATGTTTTGCTTTCGCTGTAAAGCCTTTTTGAAATCGGACAGTTTGGTTAGATAAAGGAGAGCCTTGTCTTTAAATAGCTGTAAAATAGTCATATGTTTGAAAAGTGTAAGTTTTCGGATTTAGAGGAGTTTGAATTTCGCGCCCCGCCCATCATTGGATATTGGAGCAATCGTTCCGCTAGCGGAACGTGTAGATGTAAGAGGTTATTAACCCCCGAACCTTATTGGTATTCGGTTCTTCTCCTAACTCTGTGATTGTTCGACAGTGTCAGTGTGTCTTACCCTCCCACAATGTGTGATATGAACCCAGGTTACTCTTTCAGCTATTCTCACCACGAAGGCTGTTACCAGGAGCACTTGGTATGGCCCCTCCCACCGTGGCTGCTTCCAGTTCTTTTATCCACAGGGACTGGATCCACACCCAGTCTCCTGGTTGGATTGAGTGAATCACCTTCTCCTGTAATTCACCTGTTGGACACAAAATCTCAGACATACGGGTTTAACTTCTTGGGGCTATGTGGGACGTTAGCGTGCCACCCGTGGCGCACCCTATCAACAGCAGGTGCATTTCAAGAGCGGCAAATTTGAAACCAAATAAATGTCAAAATTCAAATTTCTCAAACATACAACTAACTTACAGCCTTTGAAATATAAACATCTCCTTAATCTAACCACGTTTTCCGATTTCAAAAAGGTTTTACGGGGAAAGCATAAAGTTAGGTTATGTTAGGAGAGTACATTGACAATAGCTGTGTGTAGTGTATTGTCGATTCAAAGACAGGCATCACCAAAACCATAAAATCAGCTAAAATTATGCACTAACCTTTTACAATCTCCATCAGATGACACTCCTAGGACATTATGTTAGACAATGCATGCATTTTTAGTTCTATCAAGTTCATATTTATATCTAAAAACAGCGTTTTACTATGGCGTTGATGTTCAGGAAATCGTTTCCCTCCAATACCGGCAGTCAAGTCATGACAACAAAATAATTAATTAATATTAGAAAACATTGGTAAAATATTATATTGTCATTCAAAGAATTATAGATTTACATCTCTTGAACGCAATGGACTTGCCAGATTTAAAATTAACCTTACTGGGAAATCACACTTTGCAATAATCTGAGCACTGCGCCAGAAAAATACGCATTGCGATACAGACTAACCGCCATGTTGGAGAGATCTAAATCGAAAATACTATGTAAATAATCCATTACCTTTGATTCTCTTCATCAGATGTCACTTCCAAAGAATCCCAGGTCCATAACGAATGTAGTTTTGTTCAAAAAAGCTCATCATTTATGTCCAAAAACCTCCGTGTTGTAGCACATGATCTAAGCCAGCCGGACTTCACTTCACATCACGAACGGAAAAAATATATTTACGTTCGTTCAAACATGTCAAACGTTGTATCGCATAAATCATTAGGGCCTTTTTTAACCAGAACATGAATAAAATTCAAGGCGGAGCATTGGGTTCTCTTTTAAAACGTTTCGGAATGAGAGTACCCACCATCAACTCGCACGCCAGGTGTCTAATGGGCCATCGCCGTTCCAAAGCTCTTCTTCAGTCAGATCTCACTGTAGAAGACTCAAAACACTTTGTAAAGGCTGGGGACATCTTGTGGAAGCAATAGGAAGTGCCAAAACATTCCTCACCCCCTTTGTTTTTCAATGGTATAGGCTTAAAGTCAATTCAACACATCAGGTATCCACTTCCTGTCAGAATCTGTCTCAGGGTTTTGCCTGCCAAATGAGTTCTGTTATACTCACAGACACCATTCAAACAGTTATTGAAACTTTAGGGTGTTTTCTATCCATATATAATAAGTATATGCATATTGTAGTTACTGGGTAGGATTAGTAACCAGATTAAATCGGGTACATTTTTTTATCCAGCCGTGAAAATACTGCCCCCTATACCCTAACAGGTTAATTGAAGTTCAGTTTATGAACATTGGGAACAAAATTCTCATAACAGAGACCTATACCATCCATCAATACCAGCAGAGTGTGAGACCTATACCATCCATCAATACCAGCAGAGTGTGAGACCTATACCATCCATCAATACCATCAGAGAGTGAGACCTATACCAGCCATCAATACCAGCAGAGTGTTAGACATATACCATCCATCAATACCAGCAGAGTGTTAGACCTATACCATCCATCAATACCAGCAGAGTGTGAGACCTATACCATCCATCAATACCAGCAGAGATTGAGACCTATACCAGCCATCAATACCAGCAGAGTGTGAGACCTATACCATCCATCAATACCAGCAGAGTGTGAGACCTATACCAGCCATCAATACCATCAGAGAGTGAGACCTATACCATCCATCAATACCAGCAGAGTGTGAGACCTATACCAGCCATCAATACCAGCAGAGTGAGACCTATACAACAATAATAACATTTGGACTCTCTTCCTCAGGCTGAATGACAGCACCTTGGCAACAACAACAGGAAGTGTGGTTTTCCTGTATGCTGAGTGTGTCTTCTCAGCCAATCAGTGACTAGCTCTTATATGAGTACTGTAATACCAACATCATAATATCAGACTTAGTAGTGGTCAATCAACATTAGTAGTGGTCAATGTATGTACATGTTTACATGTGTTTACATTTGTGGAAATATATGTGTGGGTTTGTGATGTGTGTTGTTCTTAATAATATGCATATCCTAGCTTCTGAGTTGATGTAGGAGGCAGTTAAAAATGGGCACATATTTTTTTCAAAATTCTCAATACTGCCCATTAGCCCCAACAGGTTTTAAGGGGGCCTGGGTTTCAGGTCTGAGGGGAGGTCTGTTTCTGTTCCTCAAACCTGCTGCCTTCTGGGTCGGGAAAACACACGGTGGATCAGGACAATGGGAAACTCATATCAGTTTGTGTTAATGTAACTTTTCATCCAGTGAGGTGATGTGGCAACAGTTTAACATGTTGTGTTAAAACCAAGAGTTCATAAGGAGTGGAGGGAAGTCCAGAAAAGAAGCACAAACTTCTCTATCAGAGACCAGTCATTTTCCATGTCTGTAGTGAATTGAACTTCTCTATCAGAGACCAGTCATTCTCCATGTCTGTAATGAATTGAACTTCTCTATCAGAGACCAGTCATTCGCCTTGTCTGTAGTGAATTGAACTCCTCTATCAGAGACCAGTCATTCTCCTTGTCTGTAGTGAATTGAACTTCTCTATCAGAGACCAGTCATTATCCATGTCTGTAGTGAATTGAACTTCTCTATCAGAGACCAGTCATTCTCCTTGTCTGTAGTGAATTGAACTTCTCTATCAGAGACCAGTCATTCTCCATGTCTGTAGTGAATTGAACTTCTCTATCAGAGACCAGTCATTCTCCATGTCTGTAATGAACTTCTCTTCTTCGTGTCCAATGAGATCAGCATCAAACTGTTGCCATTTGTTATTTTGCCTTTCTTTTTTGTCTATAGATCCTTTTAATATAAAGTTTCTCCTTTTATCTGAACTTTTTTGTCGCTTCTTTTACAATGTAATATTTTTTACCATTTGAAAATGTCTCCAACATTTTATTGTTATGCATTTTCTATTTTTTATGGACATAATGATAATGTCTGATTTATAGTTCAGATTGAGATAATGATAATGTCTGATTTATAGTTCAGATTGAGATCATGATAATGTCTGATTTGCAGTCATGTGGTCTGTGTGTATCTAACCTAACGTAGCAGGTGTAAAAGTGTATCCACCCTCCAGAGATCTGTATATAGTGACAAGATGCTCATGTCTATGTCTCTAAAAATGGGAGTTGTTGTCCTGTGTAGTGATATTCAGAACACCTCCAGTTGCAGTAGAAAGCTGTTATTGTGATATGAAGATGCAGAATTCTGCCTCTGTCTGTCTGTCTGTCTGTCTGTCTGTCTGTCTGTCTGTCTGTCTGTCTGTCTGTCTGTCTGTCTGTCTGTCTGGGGGAGAGGTCACTAAGGGTCAAGGTGCTGAGCTGGACCTCTGGGCTGAGCTGATGTCTGGTGTCACTGATGGAATCACTAATGATCAATAACCTCTTGACCACTGGGAAATAAAAAACTGGAGGGGAAATCACACAAGACTGACAGCCTGTGAGTTTATTAAAAGCATTCAGTGATTACATGACAGTTTAGAGAACAACATGTCTTTATCTGGAAAGAGTAAATAACATAACAGCTACATCATCTGAACTCACATCAACTATACACTGAGTGGACAAATCATTAGGAACACCTTCATAAGAAAATAACATCATTATCTCTATACTACTAACATCATAACAATGATATATCATAATCAATAACAGGGGTAAACAACACAAACAACAACAAAAAACCCTTCATTAAAAAATGTTTCAAAATACAAAGAATGAATAGATGATTATAATAATACATTAACTAATAATGGAAACACTTCAAGATAAAGAATCTAAGAGACACTAAATCAGATAAAGAATCTAAGAGACACTAAATAAGATAAAGAATCTAAGAGACACTAAATAAGATAAAGAATCTAAGAGACACTAAATAAGATAAAGAATCTAAGAGACACTAAATAAGATAAAGAATCTAAGAGACACTAAATAAGATAAAGAATCTAAGAGACACTAAATAAGATAAAGAATCTAAGAGACACTAAATAAGATAAAGAATCTAAGAGACACTAAATAAGATAAAGAATCTAAGAGACACTAAATAATATAAAAACATGAAGACAAAAGCTAAAAGTAATAGCTGCAACACAAACAGACGTAATTGAGCTACTCTCTTAAAATAATCAAAACCCCATGTTACCCAGAACCCCATGTTACCCAGAACCCCATGTTACCCAGAACCCCATGTTTCTCTGGTGGTAAAAACCAAACTAAAAGGAATAATGGTGGTTGCAGTCACTCCTTTTAGATTTCTTCCAAGGTTCTAGAAAGAGAAACTAATTCTGAACTTGTTATTAAAATTAGAACCACTTCAGGTTTGTCACCACATTTTAAACACCAGTCCACTGCTGAACATCCATTTAAAACACAAAACTGACCTAAGATCAGCATGTAGGGTCAGCTTCATTCTACTCCTACTCCGTCCCCTGGGCTGCTCTCTCCTCTCCCAGTCCAGCTTCAGCTCTGGAGCTCAGAGAGACCGTCTCCATGGCATTGACATAAAGATCCATGCTGCTCACCCTGTTCACTCTCTTCTGCCTCCTGGTGGGCTAGGGAGACACAGCACCAACAGTCAGACATTTACTCTCTAGTATCTCCATTCTCTCTCCCTCCCTCTCCCCCTCACCCTCTCCCTCTAGTTTAAATGACTTGTAACGTCTGAGTAAATGTCTTTACCTTGTAGTACAGGTAGGAGGTGGTGATGGCTGTCAGTAGGATTAGCAGCACTACAACGTGTCTGATGATGAAGGCTGGCAGAGGAGAGGCTGCAAACAGAAACACCTTTGATGAGGGGACTGATCATCATCACATAGATCTGTGGGAAATCTGTCAATGACAAAGTTATAAGTCTGGTTCATGTTCAGTTACCTGTGATGGTGAGGGAGAGGAGCTCACTCTCAGAGGAGAAGTTATGAGAGAAAACATCATTGTCATAAACACATCTGTAGTTCCCTTGGTGGGAGTCATCTGCAGCAGGGAAGAGGAAGGCAGCAGAGTGATTGACAGCTGGCTGGGTCTGGGTTCTGTTGGAGCCGGTGAACGTGAGGAGGAAGGAGCCTCCTGGGTACTGTGGCTGAGTGGAGCAGGTGATGGTGAAGCTGTAGCCCCTGAACACCTCGGGCCCCTGGTGGCCCCTGGAGACCCCTCCCATTGAGTCAGTCAGGGAGATTTCAGGCTGGACTGAATCAATAAAAGAGAACAAGAAAACCTCTTCAACTAGTTTCCTATAGATATGACAATAACATCAGCATGTAACAGTGCTAGCCACCCTCCCTCACAGGGCAACATGAGTAGTGGGCCTACAGTCACTGAGACAACATATGTTGATATCAGGCTTAAGCAGGACATCTGGAACAAGAGGAGAGAAAAAGAAAACGTAGCTCCTCAACTACTTTCCTCATTTAGATATGACAATAACATGACATGTGACAGTGGTAGTGAGTAGAGACGTTCACTGAGATAACACTCAAATACAAAAGTATTCTGGGATATTTAAGTTGTATTTGATTCCTACTTGACTGAGTGATCTATTTAGTAAAGCAGACTGACAAGCTAAACAGTCATCATGAGAGGTGCAGAGGAAGTTGTATGAATGAAGGAAATCAGTTGAATATAATTATAATATCTTGTTATTACCTGAGCAGATCACTGTGTGTCCAGGAGAGAGATCATAACTTCTCCAACACTCCCTCAGTGAAGACTCAGACCCAAAACAGGAAACTCTAAACCCTGCAGTGGTGTTTCCAGGTGGTACTGAAACAGTGGAGCCACAACCCAGCTGTCTACACACTACTGCAGCTACATCCCTCTGTTCCCCGTCTACAGCTCCCACAGTCCTCCACTCTCCCTGGTCGTACCGCTCCACTCCACCAGCACAGCGACTGCCTCCTCCCACCAGCCTCACATCATCAGGCTCTGAGAAAAGAAAAGAGAGAGACAGTAATCTTACTATTTTCTCACTAAAACACACCTATATTGTCTCTCATATTCTTCACTCCAGGTGAGAAACAATGTTGATTGAGTGACAAACTGTTTCTTACCTGAGCAGGTGAGTCCAACAGCATTACCAGGTAGACAGGTGTTGTTTTCTCTGTCTGAGGTGTCACAGTCCAGGAGAAGGGACTCTTTGCCTTTACACTGGAACTCTTTATCCCAGGTCTGACCCTCACCTTCTCCATAGAGCCCCCCCTGTAGAGCTGCAGGAGCCCCACAGCCAAGCTCCCCACAGACTACCTCTGCATCCTGCCGGTCAAAGTCAGCTTCACACACTGAGGCCCAGGACTGATTGGACTTCACCTCCACTCTCCCAGAGCAGAGACCAGCTCCATCCACAAGCCGCACAGACTCTGGAGAAAAAGACTTGGTTGAACATTCAATCAGTTTTGTTGATGACACTGTCAAGGACTAAACACAAATATGTTGGATAAAAGATTGTAGTTTGCTATGTTTGATACTGTAAGAGGTAGAAATGGGTTCTTAGTCACTCAGGATAGGGTTGGGAATAATGCAGGCAGGAGACAGGAATAAGTTCACTTCACTTTATAGAAAATAAACAGCTGGACATCCATCAGGCAGCTTCACTTCAGTACCATCTGAACTACAATGATCTGCCCATGAACATCTCCCATAAACCAATATGACAAACACAAATATAATGTTTAAATACATCTGACATCTCTCCCTCTATTTAAATGAAATAAAAACACATAAAACATGATACATGGTAATATTGTATAATGTATAAATAAATCTCTCAATATGACCAGTCTCTTACCTGAACAGGTCACATGATGATAATATCCACCAATACAGAAACCAGGTCTTCCTATGATGCCACACTGTCTAATAGAAGACTCTTTTCCACTACATCTCCTAAATATTCTGACTCCTCTTCTTCCATCTTCAAACAGAGGTCCTCTAGATACAGATACAGGATTCCCACAGTCCATCTCTCTACACACAAACTTAATCTCTCTCAACATGCTCCACCACCCAGAACAAATACCTAACCACTCTCCTCTGTAGAAGACTTCCACACTCCCAGAACAGGAAGTGGTCCCATCCACCAGTCTGACTGAGAGTTCAGCTGTAAACAGCAGAGAGGAAAACACAGTGGTGAGGACAGATGATGACAGTGATTGTGTTATTCTAACAGCAGTAGTGCTTTGTGGTTGACAAGTATTAGTAGTTCCATAAAACACTACTTGTTATTGGGGTTTAGAATGGTTTGTATGGACACATGAATTTCTCCATGTGGGATAATAAAGTTGACTAATATTGAACTGCTATAATCACTGTAGATTTATACTCTACCTACCTGGTGGACTGACGCTTTGAGCCTGGAGATCTGAGGAGAAAGAGAGAGACAGAGGAGAAAGAGAGAGAAAGAGACAGAGAGATAGAGAGAAACAAAGGAGAAAGGGAGGAGTCAGAGGAAGAGAGAGACAGAGGTTAAATGAACATCAACATGACCTTTCATGATGTAATGGGGAAGACAGGCTTATCGTTGGTATGGTGCAACAACACCCATGTGTACATACACTATATATACAAAAGTATGTGGACACCCCTTCAAATTAGTGGATTCTATTTCAGCCACTCCCCTTCCTGACAGATGAATAAATCAAGCACTCAGCCATGCAATCTCCATAGACAAACAATGGCAGTAGAATGGCCTAAATGAAGAGCTCAGTGACTTTCCCCTCTCTTCTCCCCCTCTACTTTTCTCCCCCTCCCCTCTCTTCTCTTCTTCTCCCCCGCTCTTCTCCTCTCCTCGTCCCTCTCCTCTCCACTCCCTTCCTCTCCCCTCTCCTCCACTTTCCTCCCCTCTCCTCCCCCTCTCCTCTTCTCCCAGTCTTTCTTCTCCCCCTCTCTTCTCCTCTTCTTCCCCTCCCCACCCCCTCTACTTTTCTACCCCCCTTCTCCCCCCTCTTCTCCTTTTCTCACCGTCTCCTTCCCCTTCTCCTCTTCTCCCACCTCTCCTCATCACTTCTGCCCCCTCTCCTCTTCTCCCCCTCTCTTCTCCTCTTCTCCCCCACTCTTCTCCTCATCTCTTCTCCCACCCCTCTTCTCCCCCTCTTCTCTCTCTTCTCCCCCTCTCTTCTCCTCTTCTCTCTTCTCTTCTCCTTTTCATTCTGTACTCCAACATCTGCCTGGTATTCAAGTTAACACACAACACAGCAGCACCACATTTGGTTTTCATCAACCTCAGACTTAAATAGCAGTGTTCCAAGAACCTCCACCAGGGGAACTGTAGAATCCTCAAACGGTCCACCACCTTCTCCCAAACTGCCTTCTCATACAAACCAATAAAGACATGGAGTGGCCTCACCTCAACATGAATCTAGTCCAATCAGACGTGTCTCACCTCAACATGGATCTAGTCCAATCAGACGTGCCTCACCTCGACATGGATCTAGTCCAATCAGACGTGTCTCACCTCGACATGGATCTAGTCCAATCAGACATGTCTCACCTCGACATGGATCTAGTCCAATCAGACGTGTCTCACCTCAACATGGATCTAGTCCAATCAGACGTGTCTCACCTCAACATGGATCTAGTCCAATCAGACGTGTCTCACCTCAACATGGATCTAGTCCAATCAGACGTGTCTCACCTCAACATGGATCTAGTCCAATCAGACGTGCCTCACCTCAACATGGATCTAGTCCAATCAGATGTGTCTTACCTCAACATGGATCTAGTCCAATCAGAGTAAATCAGTTGTTACATAAGGTGACAGTTGTAGGACCGTTAACAAAGTAGCTGAATTGTCAAAGACCGTAGCCTGAGGTCACCCAAAGAAAAGTAATCCAGAACATTCTCTTGTAAAGAATTACAAATCTACCACTTTCATATGAACCCCTGGATACACAGCAGAACATTTTACATTTAAGTCATTTAGCAGACCGACATCTACACTGACTCCATCCACCAAGCATCCTGATTTGTTTTAACCTTTAACCTTTTAACCTTTTAGCGTCCCATCTGGCCAACATCCGGTGAAATTGCAGAGCGCGAAATACAAATTACAGAAATAGTCATAATAAACTTTCATGAAGATACAAGTGTTATACATCAAAATAAAGATGAACTTCTTGTTAACCTTTCTGGGACCGGGGGCAGTATTGAGTAGTTTGGATAAAAAACGTACCCAAATTAACCTGTTTGGTATAGGGGGCAGTATTGAGAATTTTGGAAAAAATATGTTCCCATTTTTAACTGCCTCCTACACCAACTCAGAAGCTAGAATATGCATATTATTGTTCAGGTTTGGATAGAAAACACTCTGAATTTTCTAAAACTGTTTGAATGGTGTCTGTGAGTATAACAGAACTCCTATGGCAGGCAAAAACCTGACAAGGTTTCAAGCAGGAAGTACCCTGTCTGACAAGGAGTCGTGCGTCTTACCTCTTTTTATTGAAAAGTAAGGATCTTAGCTGTAACGTGACAATTCCCAGGGCTCCAATAGGCTCTCAGAGCCCGCGAAATAACTGAAGGTTTACGAGGGAACCTCAGGTTGAAATATATTATCGCCTTTTGTAAGTGGATGCTCGGAGGACCTTTCAATGATGCGCGTGCATGAGTCGCTTCTGAGGAGAAATTTTATTCGGCTGTTTAGGCTCAATGCATACTCCCGGTCGGAATATTAACACTTCTCTACGACATAAATGGCATAAAAATTGGTTTTAAACAGCGGTTGACATGCTTCGAAGTACGGTAATGGAATATTTAGACATTTTTGACACGCCAATGCGCCATGCGCGACACCGCGAAGAAGCATTCTAGAACTCACGAACAAAACGTCGCTGTTTGGATATAACGATGGATTATTTGGGACCAAACCAACATTTGTTATTGAAGTAGAAGTCCTGGCAGTGTATTCTGATGAAGAACAAGCAAGGTAAGAACATCTTTCTTATAGGAAATGTGATTTTGGTGGATGCTGACCTGGGTGGGTATCTAAATAGCTAGCCCTGTAATGCCGGGCTATGTACTTAGATTATTGCAAAATGTGCTTCATCCGAAAAGCTATTTTAAAATCGGACATATCGAGTGCATAGAGGGGTAATGTATCTATAATTCTTAAAATAATTGTTATGCTTTTTGTGAACGTTTATCGTGAGTAATTTAGCAAACTGTTAGTAAATTCACCGGAAGTTTGCGGTGGTTATGCTTTTTCTGAACGTCACATGCTAATGTAAAAAGCTGGTTTTTGATATAAATATGAACTTGATTGAACAGACATGCATGTATTGTATAACACAATGTCCTAGGTGTGTCATCTGATGAAGATTATAAAAGGTTAGTGCTGCATTTAGCTGTGGTTTGGGTTTATGTGACATGATATGCTAGCTTGAAAAATGGGTGTCTGATTTTTTCTGGCTGGGTACTCTGCTGACATAATCTAATGTTTTGCTTTCGTTGTAAAGCCTTTTTGAAATCGGACAGTGGGGTTAGATTAACGAGATTCTTGTCTTTAAATAGCTGTGAAATAGTCATATGTTTGAGAAATTGAAGTTATAGCATTTCTAACGATTCAAAAATCGCGCCACTGGATTTCAGTGGCTGTTACGTAGGTGGGACGAGTTCGTCCCACATGTACTAGAGAGGTTAAACAGCCTACTGCTCGGGCCCAGAGTCAAATATTTGCATATTATTAGTAGATTTGGATGGAAAACACTCTGAAGTTTCTAAAACTGTTTGAATGATGTCTGTGAGTATAACAGAACTCATATGGCAGGCCAAAACCTGAGAGGTATCCAGTCAGGAAGTGGGCTCTCTGAGGGTCAACAGTCATTTTAACCTCTCTTGGGTAGGGGGCAGTATTTTCACGTCTGGATGAAAAACGTACCCGATTTAATCTGGTTACTACTCCTGCCCAGAAACTAGAATATGCATATAATTAGTATATTTGGATAGAAAACAGTTTCTAAAACTGTTTGAATGTTGTCTGTGAGTATAACAGAACTCATATGGCAGGCCAAAACCTGAGAAGATTCCATACAGGAAGTGGCCTGTCTGACAATTTCTGGTCCTTCTGTTGCCTCTCTATCGAAATTACAGTATCTCTGCTGTTATGTGACAATTTCTAAGGATTCCATTGGCTCTTTGAAGGCGCCAGAAAGTGGAATGGGATCTCTGCTGTCTCTGGGCAAGGTCCAGGAACTCTGTTCGTGAGTGGTCAGCCTAGTGGCTCAGAGACAGGAGATGCGCGGGCAAGAGAGACCACCATGTTTTTCTTCACCTGTTTGAATGAATACAAGGTCGTCCAGTTGGAATATTATCGCTATTTTACGAGGAAAATCGCATAAAATTGATTTTAAACAGCGTTTGACATTAACTTCTTGTTAATCCAGCCGCTGTGTCAGATTTAAAAAAGGCTTTACGGCGAAAGCATACCATGTGATTATCTGAGGACAGCGCCCCGCCTACAAAAGCATACAAACAATTTGAAGCCAAGTAGAGGAGTAACGAAAGTCAGAAATAGCAATAAAATTAATAACTTACCTTTGATGAACTTCATCTGGTTGCACTCACAAGAGTCCCTGTTACACAATAAATATTTGTTTTGTTCGATAAAGTCCCTCTTTATATCCCAAAAACTCAGCTTTGTTGGCGTGTTTTGTTCAGTAATCCACTGGCTCAAAGGCGGTTACAACAGTAGAATACATCCTAATAGTACCGGTTAAGTTCGTGGAAACGTCAAACAATGTTTTTTATTCATCCTCAGGTTGTCTATTGTCTTTATAATCGACAATATTTCAACCAGACAATAGCGTATTCAATACAAAGGAAAAAGAACGGAGGGCACATTCCCGGTCGCGCGCACAAAAAGCTCTGGTTCATTCGACCGACCCTCATGAAATGCTCTCATTCTTCTTCATTTCTCAGAATACAAGCCTGAAACAATGTCTAAAGACTGTTGACATCTAGTGGAAGTTTAATGAACACTTTTTATGACACTAAAATCACCTTCAACTACAGTATATATGAAGGGATTATTGTCATTGTTACATTATATAGGCTACAGTAAGTTATATTCTTCCATTTTAAATAACAGGCTCTCCCACCATCTAGAATCACCAGGTCTGCTTGCAGATGAACAGAATGTCTTGGAAAGACAGACCTTTACACCTCATAGGCCTGTCCAATACATTGTTGATTTTTTATTATTTATACTTTAGTTACAAGTTGGGATTTAAATTGATGTACACCATGATGTCTCAGTGAAAAATGTATTATATATATATATATTTATTATAAAACAATTTAGAAAACGTCACTCAAATCCTGTTAAAATGTATATAGAGGTATTAGTCTCATGCTACAGTATATAAATTATATTGTTCCATTTTAAACAGCCTAACAGGCTCTCCCACCATCTCTAATGATCTGGTCTGCTTGATGATGAACAAAATGTAGACCACAGCAGGTGAGTCTCTCAGGAACACGTACAGGTTGTTATGATCTAGGACACACTAACATGACCCCACTATAGAAAGGTGAGTCTCTCAGGAACACGTACAGGTTGTTATGATCTAGGACACACTAACATGACCCCACTATGGAAAGGTGAGTCTCTCAGGAACACGTACAGGTTGTTATGATCTAGGACACACTAACATGACCCCACTATGGAAAGGTGAGTCTCTCAGGAACACGTACAGGTTGTTATGATCTAGGACACACTAACATGACCCCACTATGGAAAGGTGAGTCTCTCAGGAACACGTACAGGTTGTTATGATCTAGGACGCCCACAAGCTTTACAAGACTCGTCTGAAGGTCTCCTGGTACCAGTTTAACACATTTATGGAAGTATATATGGAGATAGTTTAGTTCCACAAATAAGGGGTTAAATACAAGTCAAATAAAATTAATATGAGTTTCCTGATCTTTTTCCCCCAAAATGTAAAAATCCCAGGACTATTTGGCCCTAAACAGACATTACACGGTGACAGACTATCTGATAGAAAACTGAGGAAAAATGTACAATGTACAAATGAAGAGAGCATAGCCTTGCTATTGAGAAAGGATTGAAACAGGCAGAGAGAAGACAGGCCATGTGCCCACTGCCCACAAAATGAGGTGGAAACTGAGCTGTACTTCCTAACCTCCTGCCAAATGTACAACGATATAAAATACACATATTTCCCTCAGATTAGAAGAACCCTCTCAACCATCTGGCTCCACTAGGGCCCTCTCAACCATCTGAATTAGTCTGTGAGTTACTTTATACCCATTTAGAGACTGTTTTATTTTCTCTCAACCAGCTGGCTCCACACTCTCATGTGCATGTGCTTCCCACCAAAATTGTTGCTTTTCATCCAGAGTTGTTCCTTATGATGTCTGCACCCAGCTCATTATGTATCTGCCTGTCTGCATCATTCACCAGGGAAAGGAAACATTCTGTGAATACTGAAGCATTGCATCAACAAGGTGGCTCTGATTATATTGAAACATTGTATAAATGAACGAGGCGGCTCGGAGAAACTGAAACATTTAGTATCAACAAGACAACTCTGAGAATATTCATATTGCAACATAGTAGCCAACGCGGAGGCAGCAGGGCCAGCTTGACTGTCTGATATTATTGTGTTGCCTACGCAGCATCTGGGTGCTCATTATATACTAAAACCAGCCCTACATCCACACTACAGCTAAATAACTTAGCAATATTTAATGACGTTATGCCAGCAATATTGATCTGTTCATCTTTTAATTAGGGAAGATGGACAAGCAACACTGATGGAGTGAGAGGTGGAAATGCATTATACCAGAGGTAGGTAGACTGCAGGTAGGGATTAGGATGCAGACAGAACAACACTGATGGAGTGAGAGGTGTAAATGCATTATACCAGAGGTAGGTAGACTACAGGTAGGGATTAGGATGCAGACAGAGCAACACTGATGGAGTGAGAGGTGGAAATGCATTATACCAGAGGTTGGTAGACTACAGGTAGGGATTAGGATGCAGACAGAGCAACACTGATGGAGTGAGAGGTGGAAATGCATTATACCAGAGGTAGGTAGACTACAGGTAGGGATTAGGATGCAGACAGAGGATGTAGGCCTATTGTTTTACTTAACTAGGCAAGTCAGTTCAGAACAAATTCTTATTTACAATGACGGCCTAGGGACAGAACAACTGCCTTGTTCAGGAGCAGAACGACAGATTTTTACGTTGTCAGCTCGGGGATTCAATCTGGCAACCTTTCAGGTACAGGCCCAACGCTCTAACCCCTATAAGCAAGAAGTTTATTTTGGGCTCGCTAGGAGGCTATATCAGACCGCTTATACGGTACTGGACTACTAGGGCGAAAAAATGTTTTCCCCCAAAGTTAAAAAAATATATATAATTACATTTGTTTTTTTGTTTTTTTTCAGGGGGTGCTGCAGCACCCTCATCACACCTACTTCCTTCAGCTATGCTCTGTCCACTCCACTCCTCTCTCTCTCCACTACTCTCTCCTCTGCCCTCCCCTCCTCTCTCTCTCCACTACTCTCTCCTCTGTCCTCCCCACCCCACCCCCTCCTCTCTCTCCACTACTCTCTCCTCTGCCCTCCCTACCCCACCCCCTCCTCTCTCTCCACTACTCTCTCCTCTGCCCTCCCCACCCCCTCCTTCCTCTCTCTCTCGTTCTCTCTCTCTTCCTGACATGTAGCATCAGGCCTGTTGATCTTGACTCAGGTCACAGACCTCTGGCATCGACACTCTCCCCTTCTCCTGCTCTAACATCAGACCAATATTAAATAGATACATAAAATATGCTCTCATTCATTTACATAGAGACATATACAATCAATCATTGACACACTGAATATACAACAGTCAGATGCATGACACCATCACAACTTAACTGACATTAGTGCCTGTCCCCAGATGGACAGTTAGACTACAGTAAAGTACATTTACAGGTGATCACATCATTGTCCTGCTTTGAGACACATTTTTACTGTCTGCTTCCAGCTGCATGTTCTTTTACTAGCCCTGCAAATTATAATATATCTTTCAATATCAAAACATATGTCAGTAACTGTCACCAGTGTATATTATCATAACAGCATCCTACCTGTGCGCCACAAGAGGGTCATCAGTATCACTGCAGGTATCATATCTGTCTCTAACTGGGGTTACTGTCTTCCCTGTAGCTCAGTTGGTAGAGCATGGTGTTTGCAACACCAGGGTTGTGGGTTCGATTCCCACGGGGGGCCAGCACAGAAAAAAAATAAAAAAAATGTATGATATGTATGAAATTGTATGAAATGTATGCATTCACTACTGTAAGTCGCTCTGGATAAGAGCGTCTGCTAAATGACTAAAATGTAAATGTAAGAAGAGTGGACTGAAGTGTGGAAAATACTGCTGGGCTATATGACTTCTCTCTCATTACTTCCTGACTTCTATGATGTGAAAAACTTAAGCAGATGAGATCATTTAAACCCACCTAGCTACAGGAAACACTGACATTAGAAAAACTCCACAGGAAACTGCTGGCAGAACAGCAAAGTTAAATCAAATCAAATCAAATTTATTTATATAGCCCTTCGTATATCAGCTGAAATCTCAAAGTGCTGTACAGAAACCCAGCCTAAAACCCCAAACAGCAAGCAATGCATGTGAAAGAGGCACGGTGGCTAGGAAAAACTCCCTAGGAAAAACTCCCTAGAAAGGCCAAAAACCTAGGAAGAAACCTAGAGAGGAACCAGGCTATGAGGGGTGGCCAGTCCTCTTCTGGCTGTGCCGGGTGGATATTATAACAGAACATGGTCAAGATGTTAAAATGTTCATAAATGACCAGCATGGTCAAATAATAATAATCATTGTAGTTGTCGAGGGTGCAACAAGCACGTCCGGTGAACAGGTCAGGGTTCCGTAGCCGCAGGCAGAACAGTTGAAACTGGAGCAGCAGCATGGCCAGGTGGACTGGGGACAGCACGGAGTCATCATGCCAGGTAGTCCCGAGGCATGGTCCTAGGGCTCAGGTCCTCCGAGAGAAAGAAAGAAAGAGAGAAAGAGAGAATTAGAGAGAGCATATTTAAATTCACACAGGACACCGGATAAGACAAGAGAATACTCCAGATGAAAGAGACTGACCCTTGCCCCCCGGCACATAAACTACTGCAGCAAAAAATCTGGAGGCTGAGACAGGAGGGATCAGAAGACACTGTGGCCCCATCCGATGATACCCCCGGACAGGGCCAAACAGGCAGGATATAACCCCACCCACTTTGCCAAAGCACAGCCCCCACACCACTAGAGGGATGTCTACAACCACCAACTTACCGTCCGAAGACAAGGCCGAGTATAGCCCACAAAAATCTCCGCCATGGCACAACCCAAGGGGGGGGGGGGCAACCCAGACAGGAAGACCACGTCAGTGACTCAACCCACTCAAGTGACGCACCCCTCCCATGGACGGCATGGAATAACACCAGTAAGTCAGTGACTCAGCCCCTGTAATAGGGTTAGAGGCAGAGAATCCCAGTGGAAAGAGGGGAACCGGCAAGGCAGAGACAGCAAGGGCGGTTCGTTGCTCCAGCCTTTCCGTTCACCTTCACACTCCTGGGCCAGACTACACTTAATCATAGGACCTACTGAAGAGATAAGTCTTCAGTAAAGACTTAAAGGTTGAGACTGAGTCTGCGTCTCTCACGTGGGTAGGCAGACTATTCCATAAAAATGGAGCTCTATAGGAGAAAGCCCTACCTCCAGCCGTTTGCTTAGAAATTCTAGGGACAATTAGGAGGCCTGCGTCTTGTGACCGTAGCGTACGTGTAGGTATGTACGGCAGGACCAAATCGGAAAGATAGGTAGGAGCAAGCCCATGTAATGCTTTGTAGGTTAGCAGTAAAACCTTGAAATCAGCCCTTGCCTTAACAGGAAGCCAGTGTAGGGAGGCTAGCACTGGAGTAATATGATCAAATTTTGGGGTTCTAGTCAGGATTCTAGCAGCCGTATTTAGCACTAACTGAAGTTTGTTTAGTGCTTTATCCGGGTAGCCGGAAAGTAGAGCATTGCAGTAGTCCAGCCTAGAAGTAACAAAAGCATGGATTAATTTTTCTGCGTCATTTTTGGACAGAAAGTTTCTGATTTTTGCAATGTTACGTAGATGGAAAAAAGCTGTCCTTGAAACAGTCTTGATATGTTCTTCAAAAGAGAGATCAGGGTCCAAAGTAACACCGAGGTCCTTCACAATTTTATTTGAGACGACTGTACAACCATCCAGATTAATTGTCAGATTGAACAGAAGATCTCTTTGTTTCTTGGGACCTAGAACAAGCATCTCTGTTTTGTCCGAGTTTAAAAGTAGAAAGTTTGCAGCCATCCACTTCCTTATGTCTGAAGCACAGGCTTCTAGCGAGGGCAATTTTGGAGCTTCACCATGTTTCATTGAAATGTACAGCTGTGTGTCATCCGCATAGCAGTGAAATTTAACATTATGTTTTCGAATGACATCCCCAAGAGGTAAAATATATAGTGAAAACAATAGTGGTCCTAAAACGGAACCTTGAGGAACACCGAAATTTACAATTGATTTGTCAGAGGACAAACCATTCACAGAGACAAACTGATATCTTTCCGACAGATAAGATCTAAACCAGGCCAGAACTTGTCCATGTAGACCAATTTGGGTTTCCAATCTCTCCAAAAGAATGTGGTGATCGATGGTATGAAAAGCGGCACTAAGATCTAGGAGCACGAGGACAGATGCAGAGCCTCGGTCTGACGTCATTAAAAGGTCATTTACCACCTTCACAAGTGCAGTCTCAGTGCTATGATGGGGTCTAAAACCAGACTGAAGCGTTTCGTATACATTGTTTGTCTTCAGGAAGGCAGTGAGTTGCTGTGCAAAAGCTTTTTCTAACATTTTTGAGAGGAATGGAAGATTCGATATAGGCCGATAGTTTTTTATAATTTCTGGGTCAAGATTCGGCTTTTTCAAGAGAGGCTTTATTACTGCCACTTTTAGTGAGCTTGGTACACATCCGGTGGATAGAGAGCCGTTTATTATGTTCAACATAGGAGGGCCAAGCACAGGAAGCAGCTCTTTCAGTAGTTTAGTTGGAATAGGGTCCAGTATGCAGCTTGAGGGTTTGGAGGCCATGATTATTTTCATCATTGTGTCAAGAGATATAGTACTAAAACACTTTAGTATCTCCCTTGAGCCAAGGTCCTGGCAGAGTTGTGCAGACTCAGGACAATGGAGCTTTGGAGGAATACCCAGATTTAAAGAGGAGTCCGTAATTTGCTTTCTAATGATCATGATCTTTTCCTCAAAGAAGTTCATAAATGTATTACTGCTGAAGTGAAAGCCATCCTCCATTTGCGAATGCTGCTTTTTAGTTAGCTTTGCGACAGTATCAAAAAGAAATTTCGGATTGTTCTTATTTTCCTCAATTAAATTGGAAAAATAGGATGATCGAGCAGCAGTGAGGGCTCTTCGATACTGCATGGTACTGTCTTTCCAAGCTAGTCGGAAGACTTCCAGTTTGGTGTGGCGCCATTTCCGTTCCAATTTTCTGGAAGCTTGCTTCAGAGCTCGTGTATTTTCTGTATACCAGGGAGCTAGTTTCTTATGACAGATGTTTTTAATTTTTAGGGGTGCAACTGCATCTAGGGTATTGCGCAAGGTTAAATTGAGTTCCTCGGTTAGGTGGTTAACTGATTTTTGTCCTCTGACGTCCTTGGGTAGGCAGAGGGAGTCTGGAAGGGCATCAAGGAATCTTTGGGTTGTCTGAGAATTTATAGCACGGCTTTTAATGCTCCTTGGTTGGGGTCTGAGCAGATTATTTGTTGCAATTGTAAACGCAATAAAATGGTGGTCCGATAATCCAGGATTATGAGGAAAAACATTAAGATCCACAACATTTATTCCATGGGACAAAACTAGGTCCAGAGTATGACTGTGGCAGTGAGTAGGTCCAGAGACATGTTGGACAAAACCCACTGAGTCGAGTTACACATAGTGTAAGTTACACATAGTGTATGTTATAATATCACCTCTAACTTTCTACTGCTTGAGTTCACCTCTTACCTGACCTCTTGTCAGGGTTGGGATCAGGTAGGCAGCAGGTAGGGGTCAGATTGGGATCAGGTAGGGAGCAGGTAGGGGTCAGGTTGGGATCAGGTTGGGGTCAGGTCAGCCTACAGCTGTGTCTGTAAACAACGACCCTATATGGAAGTGAATGACAACAAACTACATTCAAGTCTTGAGTTTATTCAAGTAGAAAAAGAAAAGAACAAAACAACATCAAGGTGTATCTGTTAGAAATCATCAATGACATCACATAAACTCACAAGTATCACAGTAGGATAGAAATTAACACTTGGTAGACTATATAACTTAAACATCCATGGTGGAGACATTAACACTTGGTAGAATATATAACTTAAACATCCATGGTGGAGACATTAACACTTGGTAGACTATATAACTTAAACATCCATGGTGGAGACATTAACACTTGGTAGACTATATAACTTAAACATCCATGGTGGAGACATTAACACTTGGTAGAATATATATAAATATAATAAATAGAGTAAGTTCTGCACCCCACCTAAAGACACAGCTGATTATATACATGTGATCACTACCTGGTGGTCTGATCACCTACGTCAATGTATGTGTGTATCAATAATCTGAGGTTACCTTATAAAGTAACCCAGTACAGTAGCTTCTCTGAATTCATTAGCATTGTCCACTGTCACACAAGATCAACATGTCAAAACCAGACAGTGGTTACTTCTCTTTATCTAGTTTCAGTCTGACTCAGACCCAGCCTGCAGCTCACTCTCACAGCAGCCAGGGCTTAACCACAAACACTAATATAGATGCTACTGCAACGTATAGTGGCAGAGTTTAGACACATAGCAACAGTATCTATTATAAGGCCTGCAGCAAAGATATGAATCTTAAAGTACCCTTAATACATAATGGGGAGGGTCTCTGAGACCCTCCACCTACATGACGAATACATTTTGATTTGATTTGAACGATGAGCTATCGTGCAGCTATGAGGACCAGTAAAACTAATTCTAAAGGCTACTTACACAAGAGAGTGATGAGAGAAACACACAGCCTGTCCATCTGGTGGTCTGATGGTCTGATGGTGACTGTCAGAGAGTAGCTGGATCTTTGAGTAACAAGGTCTTTGCTGTGTATTTCCGTGTTCAAGAGTAGATGTACTTTACCATGAAAGGACATACGAGCAGCGATTGGTTCGATCGAGTGGAAAGTTTTCAACTCGTGGTCCTTTTCTCTGAAACCCATGTTGTGACAGGAAGGGGATTGTCTAGCATCGAGGTAAACAGGTTTGGAAAATATTCAGCTTCTTTGATGTGGTCGTTGTAGATAGCAACACCTAAATAGCAGCACCTGGTCAAGTCAACCTGCTGCAACATCATCAAACACAACATGAAGAACCAAATACTAATGTTGATGTAACTGTTGACCCTTGAAAGATAAGACACTTCTGACAGAGACCTATCATGAGACAGAGACCTATCATGAGACAGAGACCTATCATGAGACAGAGACCTATCATGTGACAGAGACCTATCATGAGACAGAGACCTATCATGTGACAGAGACCTATCATGAGACAGAGACCTATCATGAGACAGAGACCTATCATGAGACAGAGACCTATCATGTGACAGAGACCTATCATGAGACAGAGACCTATCATGAGACAGAGACCTATCATGAGACAGAGGCTTAAGGTTGGCCTCTATACCTGTATCCTGCCAGTATTAATGTTTGATTTATCAAATTATGAACATCTAGTAATCATAACATTTAAATCTCAATATGATCTGTGTCCTAAAATGTAGCATTTATCCACAAAACATCTTGGCCTCACCAATGTTGGACACCCTGAATTGAAGGCAGCCTGAAACTACAACCAGAAACTACAATAACCATGATCCTCTGGAGAGGATGTGATGGTACAGCCATGCCGGTTGTAGTTTAACAGCTAAGTCAATTGTATTAGTATTATTCAGTATTAGCGGGAAAACAAATAGGACATAGACAGAGAGAGAAATGCACTCATTGTAAAATGTGAGTTCATCATCAGAACAGCTGCACCATGGGTGAACAACTACTTATAACTTGGATGTCCTCTCTTCCTCAGGCCAAGACAGAAAGACAAACAAACAGACAGACAGACAGCACCATGGCAAGAGCAACAGGAAATGTGGGTTTCCTGTGTACTGAGTGTGTCTTCTCAGCCAATCAGTGACTGGCTCTTATATGTGTACTGTAATACCAACATCATAATATCAGACTTATCAACATTAGTTGTGGTCAATGTATGTATCTGTTTACATGTGTTTACATGTGTGAAAATATATGTGTGTCCATAATATTGTATATCATGTATTGTCCTATGTGTGTTGTTGTGGTTTACTCAGCTAGTGCTGCTGCTCTGTAGGGGAGGGGTGAAGGGGGACCTGGGTTTCAGGTCTGAGGAGCAGTGTCAGAGTAGCTGGGTCTGGCAGTAACAGTATCAGAGTAGCTGGGTCTGTCAGTAACAGTATCAGAGTAGCTGGGTCTGTCAGTAACAGTATCAGAGTAGCTGGGTCTGTCAGTAACAGTGTCAGAGTAGCTGGGTCTGTCAGTAACAGTGTCAGAGTAGCTGGGTCTGTCAGTAACAGTGTCAGAGTAGCTGGGTCTGTCAGTAACAGTATCAGAGTAGCTGGGTCTGTCAGTAACAGTATCAGAGTAGCTGGGTCTGTCAGTAACAGTATCAGAGTAGCTGGGTCTGTCAGTAACAGTGTCAGTGTAACTGGGTCTCTGATCCAGATATCAGTTAGTATAACAGGTAAACACAACCATAAAAGATACAATCACAACTACTGCCCTGCCCTCTCATGTTAACAGTTCACATCTCTTGACTTGAACTAGTCCATCTCAAGGTCTGATGGGTAATGATAGACTCCAGATGTTGAACACAGCCAGACTGAGATGGACCCACACCACATGAGGAAGTCACACCTCATGACTTGAGTCTTAGAGGTCTTGATACAGCTGAATGACTTTGTTGTTTCAGTCAAAGCAACATCATAAAGTATCTATCTGGTATCTGTTCCCTCATACAGCCTCTTAATACTACACTTTATACCATGCATATTGGAGAAATATTACATATTATTCTATAATAATAATGTCACATAGTATTTTGCACACACACAAACACACACGTATTGTCACGTCCTGACCTGTAAAAGGGGTCATTTGTCATTATAGTATGGTCAGGGCTTGGCAGGGGGTGTTTGTTGTGTGTGTTTTGGGGTTTTTGGGTTTTGTTCTATGTTTTCTATTTCTATGTTTAATTCTAGTTTTCTATTTCTATGTTGGGTTTTTGGCAGAACCTCCAATTAGAGGCAGCTGGTTGTCGTTGTCTCTAATTGGAGGCCATATTTAGTTGATGTTTGGTTCACTTGTGTTTTGTGGGTGGTTGTTTTCCGTATAGTCTATGTTGCCTTACGGAACTGTCGTGTGTCGTTTTGTTATTTTTGTTAAAGTGTTCACGTTACTTCAATAAATGAAGATGAGCACTCTTCACGCTGCGCCTTGGTCCCCTTTGTACGACCCGCGTTACACGTATGTGCAGTTCCACAGTGGCTGGCCAAGCAGTTGACATATCACTTGTCAAGTAGATGGAAACATTGTGGTTTCTACAGACATGAAAACTACCCCTCAGACCTGAAGTGATGTGAACCACTCTACTCTTTCTCAATCTCTCTGTTTGTCACTCTCTCTCTCTTCCCGCCTCTCTCAGTACCAGGCCCAGCAACTGTCTGAAACACAGGCCCCCTTAACCCCTCCCCTACAGAGCAGCAGCATTAGCTGAGTAAACCACAACCACACACATAGGACTATACATGATATACAATCATATGGACACACTCCCATATAGCCACATATATGTAAACATAAACATACATTGACCACTACTAATGTTGATAATTATGATATTATGATGTTGGTATTACAGTACTCATATAAGAGTTAGTCACTGATTGGCTGAGAAGACACACTCAGTACACAGGAAACCCACACTGACTTCCTGTTGTTGTTGCCATGGTGCTGTCATTCAGCCTGAGGAAGAGAGTCCAAACGTTGTTATAACAAGTTAATTTGTCACATAAATCTCTCCCCTTCACACATATTGACCAGAGTGTGGATGTTAACTGATTGGCCGCTGTTCATTGATTAACACAGAGATTTTCATCAGATGGTATAAAAAGTATTGTTTAACACTGGGTATATTTTTATTTATTTTATTTCACCTTTATTTAACCAGGTAGGCAAGTTGAGAACAAGTTCTCATTTACAATTGCGACCTGGCCAAGATAAAGCAAAGCAGTTCGACAACATACAAAAACACAGAGTTACACATGGAGTAAAACAACATACAATCAATGATGCAGTAGAAAAAAATAAGACTATATACAATGTGAGCAAATGATGTGAGATAATGGAGGTAAAGGCAAAAAAATGCCATGGTAGCACATATAGCACATCCTCCAATGCATCTTGGGTATTGTAGTTTACTATTATCAGCACCATAGTTCAGTGTTCTAAATAAAATGGTCCATCATGAAAAATAACACTATCTCTATTCATTAATTAAATTTCAGTCTTAAAAGTCGCTAGTTGAATGCAATATATTCATGAATGCTAATTGGCTGAAAGCCATGCTATATATATATGAGACAATATACCACAGGTACAATGCAAACAACTTGTTTACTGTTCTAATTACATTGGTAACCTGTTTATAACAGCAATAAGGCACCTTGGGGGGTTGTGGTATATTACCAATATATCACAGCTAAGGGCTGTATCCAGGACGTAGTGTTGAGTTATCAGAGTGTTATGGTCTAATACTTAGTGTTTAGTCTCCATGTTATCAGAGTGTTATGGTTTAATACTTAGTGTTTAGTCTCCATGTTATCAGAGTGTTATGGTTTAATACTTAGTGTTTAGTCTCCATGTTATCAGAGTGTTATGGTCTAATACTTAGTGTTTAGTCTCCATGTTATCAGAGTGTTATGGTCTAATACTTAGTGTTTAGTCTCCATGTTATCAGAGTGTTATGGTTTAATACTTAGTGTTTAGTCTCCATGTTATCAGAGTGTTATGGTTTAATACTTAGTGTTTAGTCTCCATGTTATCAGAGTGTTATGGTCTAATACTTAGTGTTTAGTCTCCATGTTATCAGAGTGTTATGGTCTAATACTTAGTGTTTAGTCTCCATGTTATCAGAGTGTTATGGTTTAATACTTAGTGTTTAGTCTCCATGTTATCAGAGTGTTATGGTTTAATACTTAGTGTTTAGTCTCCATGTTATCAGAGTGTTATGGTCTAATACTTAGTGTTTAGTCTCCATGTTATCAGAGTGTTATGGTTTAATACTTAGTGTTTAGTCTCCATGTTATCAGAGTGTTATGGTCTAATACTTAGTGTTTAGTCTCCATGTTATCAGAGTGTTATGGTTTAATACTTAGTGTTTAGTCTCCATGTTATCAGAGTGTTATGGTCTAATACTTAGTGTTTAGTCTCCATGTTATCAGAGTGTTATGGTCTAATACTTAGTGTTTAGTCTCCATGTTATCAGAGTGTTATGGTCTAATACTTAGTGTTTAGTCTCCATGTTATCAGAGTGTTATGGTTTAATACTTAGTGTTTAGTCTCCATGTTATCAGAGTGTTATGGTCTAATACTTAGTGTTTAGTCTCCATGTTATCAGAGTGTTATGGTCTAATACTTAGTGTTTAGTCTCCATGTTATCAGAGTGTTATGGTTTAATACTTAGTGTTTAGTCTCCATGTTATCAGAGTGTTATGGTCTAATACTTAGTGTTTAGTCTCCATGTTATCAGAGTGTTATGGTTTAATACTTAGTGTTTAGTCTCCATGTTATCAGAGTGTTATGGTCTAATACTGTCACGAGTCCTACCGACGGTGGCGCCCCCTCCTGCTCGGGTGGCGCTCGGCGGTCGTCGTCACCGGCCTATTAGCTGCCACCGATTCCCTTTTTGTTTTTCCCTTTTTTTATGTTTTCTCACCTGCCCTGAGTTAGTCATTAGGAGGGCTATTTAGTTCAGCTGGCCCGCTTCCTATTGTGCGGGATTGTCTTTCTGTGTGTCGACTATAGTTTGTTCGACTGTGCTTGTTTTGCTGTATTTTTCCCTGTTGTTGGGAGCCCTTTAATTTTGTACGTTGTGGTTGATTAAAATTACCACACCGTGTTCGCTGCTTCCTGCGCTTCTTTCCGCCACACCACAGACAAGCCGTTACAGAATCCCGCACTACTAAGAGCATGGAATCAGCGGGAGCAGCGGGCACTCCACTACCCTCGATGAAGGAACGTGTCCTTCATAATACATCGGTCCTGCATCGCATCGGATCCGCCATGGACCAGGTGATGGAGAGGATGGACCGATGGGAGAGGAGTGGTATCCTCTCTCCACCTACACCCCCCCCGATACAACCATCTCCTCCTCCTACGACGTCTGGCTCTGGCGCGCTTCGCCTGGCACTCCCGAGGGAGTACGATGGGACGGCGGCTGGGTGCAAGGGGTTTCTTCTCCAGTTAGAGCTGTACCTGGCCACCGTCAGGCCTGCTCCTACAGGAGAGGAGAGCGTGAGTGCCCTCGTTTCCTGCCTGACGGGCCGAGCTCTGGAGTGGGCTAATGCGGTCTGGAACGCTCCGGACTCGGCGAGGGACCACTACCCAGAGTTCACCCGCCGCTTTCGGGCTGTTTTCGACCACCCCCCCGAAGGTAGAGCGGCGGTTGAACGGCTGTTCCACCTCAGGCAGGAGACGAGGAGCGCTCAAGACTTCGCGCTGGAGTTTAGGACCTTGGCTGCTGGAGCGGGGTGGAATGACAGGGCCTCTCATAGACCACTACAGGTGTAGTCTCCGGGCGGACGTCCGCAGGGAGCTGGCCTGTAGGGACACCAATCTGTCCCTGGACGAACTGATTGATATGTCCATACGGTTGGACAATTTGCTGGCTGCCCGCGGGCGTTCGGAGAGGGTCCTGCCCGTTCCACCCCCGGGCACCCCCGCCCCTACCCCTATGGAGGTGGGGGGGGGCCGTGTCAAGGGGCACCGGAGGAGGTGGCTTCTCCTGCACCAGCTGTGGTCGGAGAGGACACACGGCCGACCGGTGCTGGAGGAGCCAGTCTGGGAGTCGAGAAGGCAGGCAGAACACTTCTCCGTCACCTCAGGTGAGTCAGCACCAGACTCACCCAGAACCCCCTGTTGGTCATGTGTTTTTGCCTGTTTTATTTTCTAACTTTTTTCCCTCTTCCCAGCATAGGGCGCTAGTCGATTCGGGCGCAGCTGGGAACTTTATGGACCGTGGACTTGCCATTAAGCTGGGCATTCCACGGGTGCCGATAGATTCCCCCTTCCCCGTGCACTCCTTAGATAGCCGACCATTAGGGTCAGGGCTAGTCAGGGAGTCTACGGTGCCGCTGGACATGGTAACGCTGGGGAGTCATAAGGAAAGCATTAACTTTTTCCTTATTGATTCACCTGCGTTTCCGGTGGTGCTGGGGGTCCCCTGGCTGGCTGGTCACAATCCCCTCATTTCATAGAAACAGGGGGTTCTCCAGGGGTGGTCGGAGGAGTGTTCAGGGAGGTGTCTAGGAGTTTCCATAGGTGCCACGTCGGTGGAGAGTCCAGACCAGGTGTCCACCGTGCGCATTCCCCCTGAATACGCCGATTTGGCGATCGCTTTTTGTAAAAAGAGAGCGACTAAATTACCACCTCATCGACAAGGGGATTGTGCGATAGATCTCCAGGTTAACGCTACGCTTCCCAGGAGTCACGTGTACCCCTTGTCACAAGAGGAGACGGTGGCTATGGAAACATACGTCACGGAATCCTTGGGACAGGGGTTCATTCGGCCCTCCATCTCACCCGCTTCCTCGAGTTTCTTTTTTGTGAAGAAAAAGGAGGGAGGTCTGCGTCCGTGCATTGATTATAGAGGTCTAAACGCGATCACGGTGGGGTTTAGTTACCCACTACCTCTTATCGCTACGGCGGTGGAATCATTTCACGGAGCACAGCTCTTCACAAAATTGGATCTCAGGAGCGCGTATAACCTGGTGCGTATCAAGAAGGGAGATGAGTGGAAAACCGCCTTTAGTACCACATCAGGCCATTATGAGTACCTCGTCATGCCGTATGGGTTGAAAAATGCTCCAGCCGTCTTTCAATCCTTTGTTGACGAGATTCTCAGGGACCTGCACGGGCAGGGCGTGATTGTTTATATCGATGACATTCTGATATATTCCGCCACCCGCTCCGCGCATGTGTCCCTGGTGCGCAAGGTGCTTGGTAGACTGCTGGAGCATGACCTATAAGTTAAGGCTGAGAAGTGTGAGTTTTTCAAACGAGCCGTCTCCTTTCTGGGTTATCGCATTTCCACCACGGGGGTGGTGATGGAGTGTGACTGCGTTAAGGCCGTGCGTAATTGGCCGACTCCAACCACGGTGAAGGAAGCGCAGCGGTTCTTGGGCTTTGCCAACTACTACCGGAGGTTTATCTGGGGTTTTGGCCAGGTAGCGGCTCCCATTACCTCACTGCTGAAGGGGGGGCCGGCGCGTTTGAGGTGGTCGACGGAGGCGGACAGAGCCTTCAAGAAGTTGAAGACACTGTTCACCGACGTGCCCGTGTTGGCGCACCCGGACCCGTCTTTAGCGTTCGTAGTAGAGGTGGACGCATCCGAGGCTGGGGTGGGTGCCGTGCTATCACAGCGCTCGGGTGCGCCACCGAAACTTCGCCCCTGTGCTTTCTTCTCAGGGAAGCTCAGTTCGGCGGAGCGTAATTACGATGTGGGGGACAGGGAGTTGCTAGCGGTAGTCAAAGCCTTGAGGGTGTGGCGACACTGGCTTGAGGGGGCTAAGCACCCCTTTCTCATCTGGACCGACCACCGAAACCTGGAATACATCCGGGCAGCGAGGAGACTGAATCCACGTCAGGCAAGGTGGGCCATGTTCTTCGCCCGGTTTAGGTTTACCATCTCATATAGACCGGGTTCCCTAAATACTAAAGCCGACGCGCTGTCCCGTCTGTATGACACGGATGACCGACCCATCGATCCAACTCCCATCATTCCAGCGTCAAGGCTGGTGGCACCAGTGGTGTGGGAGGTGGACGCGGACATCGAGCGGGCACTGGTGTTGGAACCTGCGCCGACGCAGGTGCCCGAGGGGCGCATGTATGTGCCGCTGGATGTTCGCGATCGGTTGATTCGGTGGGCGCACACGCTACCTGCGGCGGGTCATCCTGGTGTAGAGAGGACAGTGCGGAGCCTAAGGGGGAAGTATTGGTGGCCCACCTTGGCTAAGGACGTGAGGTCATATGTCTCTTCCTGTTCGGTGTGTGCCCAGAGTAAGGCTCCTAGGCATTTACCGAGAGGGAAGTTACAGCCCCTCCCCGTTCCGCAACGACCATGGTCGCACCTGTCTATCGACTTCCTGACAGATCTTCCCTCCTCTCAGGGGAACACTGCGATCCTGGTGGTTGTGGATCGGTTTTCTAAGTCCTGCCGTCTCCTCCCTTTGCCCGGTCTCCCTACGGCCCTGCAGACTGCAGAGGCCCTATTTACCCACGTCTTCCGGCACTACGGGGTGCCGGAGGATATTGTCTCTGATCGGGGTTCCCAGTTCACATCCAGGGTCTGGAAGGCGTTTATGGAGCGGCTGGGGGTCTCGGTCACTTTAACCTCCGGTTATCACCCCGAGAGCAATGGGCAGGCGGAGAGGGTGAACCAGGAGGTGGGCAGGTTCCTGAGGTCGTATTGCCGGGACCGGCCAGGGGAGTGGGCGAGGTATATTCCCTGGGCAGAGTTAGCCCAGAACTCACTTCGCCACTCCTCTACTAACATGTCACCCTTCCAGTGTGTGTTAGGGTACCAGCCGGTCCTGGCCCCATGGCACCAGAGCCAGACCGAGGCTCCTGCGGTGGAGGACTGGGTTCAGCACTCCAAGGAGACCTGGAGAGCAGTACAGGACTCACTGAAGGAGGCCAGTGCCAGGCAGAAGAGGAGTGCTGACCGCCACCGCAGTGAGGCGCCGGTGTTCGCACCGGGTGACAGGGTCTGGCTCTCGACCTGTCCCTCCGCGTGCCCTGCCGGAAGCTGGGGCCGCAGTGTGTGGGGCCCTTCAAAGTCCTGAGGAGGATAAACGAGGTGTGTTATCGGTTGCAACTCCCTTCCTATTACCGTATTAACCCCTCGTTTCATGTGTCTCTCCTCAGGCCGGTGGTAGCTGGTCCCCTACAAGAAGATGAGGTGCCGGAGGTCCCTCCACCCCCCCTGGACATCGGGGGGTCCCCGGGGTACAGCGTAAGGGCCATTCTGGACTCGAGACGCCGGGCGGGGGGCCTGCAGTACCTCGTGGACTGGGAGGGGTACGGTCCGGAGGAGAGGTGCTGGGTACCGACGGAGGACGTCTTGGACCCATCCATGTTGAAGGAGTTCCACCGCCTCCGTCCGGATCGCCCTGCGCCTCGTCCTCCGGGTCGGCCTCGAGGCCGGTGTCGGCGCGCGGCAGGAGCCGCGCGTCAGGGGGGGGTACTGTCACGAGTCCTACCGACGGTGGCGCCCCCTCCTGCTCGGGTGGCGCTCGGCGGTCGTCGTCACCGGCCTATTAGCTGCCACCGATTCCCTTTTTGTTTTTCCCTTTTTTTATGTTTTCTCACCTGCCCTGAGTTAGTCATTAGGAGGGCTATTTAGTTCAGCTGGCCCGCTTCCTATTGTGCGGGATTGTCTTTCTGTGTGTCGACTATAGTTTGTTCGACTGTGCTTGTTTTGCTGTATTTTTCCCTGTTGTTGGGAGCCCTTTAATTTTGTACGTTGTGGTTGATTAAAATTACCACACCGTGTTCGCTGCTTCCTGCGCTTCTTTCCGCCACACCACAGACAAGCCATTACAAATACTTAGTGTTTAGTCTCCATGTTATCAGAGTGTTATGGTCAACCACTGGACTGGGGTCAATAGGATCATCTGTTTGTCCCAGTTAAAGAGTTTGTCTGTCAGGTTACCTGAAATAGATCAAGCATGAGGTCAAACATGAGGTCTAACATTAGGTCTACTGCCTGACTACAGGTAAAAAGGCCTACTTTAGGACTAACATTAGGTCTACTGACTGACTACAGGGATAAAGACCTATAGCCTACTTTAGTTCTAACATTAGGCCTGGCTTCTTTGCTGCCCTTCTTGACACCAGGCCATCCTCCAAAAGTCTTCGCCTCACTGTGCATGCAGATGCACTCACACCTGCCTGCTGCCATTCCTGAGCAAGTTCTGTACTGGTGGTGCCCCGATCTCGCAGCTGAATCAACTTTAGGAGACAGTCCTGGCACTTGCTGGACTTTCTTGGGCACCCTGAAGCCTAATTCACAACAATTGAACCGCTCTCCTTGAAGTTCTTGATGATCCGATAAATGGTTGATTTAGGTGCAATCTTACTGGCAGCAATATCCTTGCCTGTGATGCCCTTTTTGTGCAAAGCAATGATGACAGCACACATTTCCTTGCAGGTAACCATGATTGACAGAGGAAGAACAATGATTCCAAGCACCACCCTCTGTAACGCCCTGGCCATAGAGAGGGGTTTTTGTTCTTTATTTTGGTTAGGCCAGGGTGTTACATTGGGTGGGCGTTCTATGTTCCTTTTTCTATGTTTTTGTATTTCTTTGTTTTGGGCCGTGTGTGTGGCTCCCAATCAGGCACAGCTGAAGCTCGTTGCTGCTGATTGGGAGTCACACATAAGGAGCATGTTTTTCCTTTGGGTTTGTGGGTAATTGTTTCTGTCAGTGTGTTTTGTACCAGACAGGACTGTTTGCTGTCAGTTTGCTCTTTTCTTGTTTTGTATAGTGTTCACGTTGTTTATATTAAATTCTGATAATGAACACTAACTCCGCTGCACCTTGGTCCACTTCTTCAGACGACAGCCGTTACAGAATTACCCACCACCAAGGGACCAAGCAGCGGAAGAGGGAGGTCCGGGCGATGGAGGAGACGCCGGCCAGCAGACGGGGTCGCTGGCGTCGGTCGAGGAAGCCCGGAAGACACCCCCAAGAAATTTTTTTGGGGGGGCTAATGGGGTGGTCCGGAAGGGCAGAGGAGGAGCCCAGACCACTGCTCTCGTGGGGGATGACGGCAGAGGAGGAGACGCAGATGAGGTGGTTTATTGAGGACCTGCTGAAGGAAGATCTGGAGGAGGAGCCATGGGAGGCGGAGTTGCGCGCTGTGTCGCCAGTGCGTCCGCACAGCCCGGTGCGTCCGGTGGACATGCCCAGCACATGCCGTGCTAGGAAGGGCATCCAGCCAGGACGAGTGGCAAAACCGGCTCCACGCTTCAGTTCACCAGTGCGTGTTCACAGTCCTGTCTGGCCCGTCCCTGCTCCCCGCACCAAGTCCACAGTGCATGTCCCCAGTCCTGTCCGGCCCGTCCCTGCTCCCCGCACCAAGCCCAAGGTGCGTGTCCCCAGCCCTGCCAGTCAGCAGTCGTCAGAGCTGCCCGCCAGTCAACAGTCGTCGGAGCTGCCCGCCAGTCAACAGTCGTCGGAGCTGCCCGCCAGTCAACAGTCGTCGGAGCTGCCCGCCAGTCAACAGTCGTCAGAGCTGCCCGCCAGTCAACCATCACCAGAGCTGCCCGCCAGTCAACCATCACCAGAGCTGCCCGCCAGTCAACAGTCGTCAGAGCTGCCCGCCAGTCAACAGTCGTCAGAGCTGCCCGCCAGTCAACAGTCGTCAGAGCTGCCCGCCAGTCAACAGTCGCCAGAGAGGTCAGACTGCGCTGAACTGCCGGAGTGGCCAGACTGCGCTGAACTGCCGGAGTGGCCAGACTGCGCTGAACTGCCGGAGTGGCCAGACTGTGCTGAACTGCCGGAGTGGCCAGACTGCACTGAACTGCCGGAGTGGCCAGACTGCACTGAACTGCCGGAGTGGCCAGACTGCGCTGAACTGCCGGAGTGGCCAGACTGCACTGAACTGCCGGAGTGGCCAGACTGCGCTGAACTGCCGGAGTGGCCAGGCTGCCCCGACCTGCCGGAGTGGCCAGACTGCCCCGACCTGCCGGAGTGGCCAGACTGCCCCGACCTGCCGGAGTGGCCAGACTGCCCCGAACTGCCAGAGTGGCCAGGGACGCCCGCCAGCCCGGTGAGTCCTGTGCCTACGCCTAGGGCCAGGCCTCTGTCATGTCTCCCCAGCCTGGTGAATCCTGGGTCAGTGCCGTCAGAGCAGCCAGGGTCGCCCGCCAGCCAGGCGCAACCATCCCCGCCCGCCAGCCGGGCGCAGCCAGGGTCGCCCGCCAGCCGGGCGCAACCAGGGTCGCCCGCCAGCCAGGCGCAACCATCGCCGCCCGCCAGCCGGGCGCAACCATCGCCGCCCGCCAGCCGGGCGCAACCATCGCCGCCCGCCAGCCGGCCGCAACCATCGCCGCCCGCCAGCCGGGCGCAACCATCGCCGGCCGCCAGCCGGGCGCAGTCAGTGTCGCCCACCAGACCTTCGGCGCGGCCAGGTGCGCCACCGAAGAGGGCGACGTCAAGGGTGGAGCAGAGGCCACGTCCCGCACCTGAGCCGCCGCCGTAAGAAGGCCCACCCGGACCCTCCCCTTCAGAGTCAGGTTTTGCGGCCGGAGTCCGCACCTTTGGGGGGGGGTACTGTAACACCCTGGCCATAGAGAGGGGTTTTTGTTCTTTATTTTGGTTAGGCCAGGGTGTTACATTGGGTGGGCGTTCTATGTTCCTTTTTCTATGTTTTTGTATTTCTTTGTTTTGGGCCGTGTGTGTGGCTCCCAATCAGGCACAGCTGAAGCTCGTTGCTGCTGATTGGGAGTCACACATAAGGAGCATGTTTTTCCTTTGGGTTTGTGGGTAATTGTTTCTGTCAGTGTGTTTTGTACCAGACAGGACTGTTTGCTGTCGGTTTGCTCTTTTCTTGTTTTGTATAGTGTTCACGTTGTTTATATTAAATTCTAATAATGAACACTAACTCCGCTGCACCTTGGTCCACTTCTTCAGACGACAGCCGTTACACCCTCCTTTTGAAGCTTCCAGTCTGTTATTCAAACTCAATCAGCATGATAGAGTGATCTCCAGCCTTGTCCTCGTCAACACTCACACCTGTGTTAACGAGAGAATCACTGACATGATGTCAGCTGGTCTTTTTGTGGCAGGGCTGAAATGCAGTGGAAATGTTTTTGGGGGATCCAGTTCATTTGCATGGAAAAGAGGGACTTTGCAATTAATTGCAATTCATCTGATCACTCTACATAACATTCTGGAGTATATGCAAATTGCCATCATACAAACTGAGGCAGCAGACTTTGTGAAAATTAATATTTGTGTCATTCTCAACTTTTGGCCACATCTGTACATGGAGTCTGTATGAACTTGACAAAAACCATGTGATCAAAGGTCATGCAGATGTTGATGAAGTCGCTGCAGTTGCTTCTCACCAACTGTACCATGCAACCATCACCTGCATTGTGGGAGGGACTATTTATCAACCAATCATTGGGGTGTTTTTGTTTGACCTACTGGAATGTGGCGAAAGACATGACTGAAACAGGAACCACCTTGTCATAATTCTAAAGCTACAGGGGATATTATCGGAAGTGATATTTGAGACCTCTCTCTAACCCACTCATTATACACCCATTATGTTTTCAGTTTGTCAGTGGGCGTATATGGGCGTATAGTAAAGTTTATTTTGACATTTATAAAGAAAAACTTTTAGAAACACCAGGAGCTATGTTGACACTGTTATGTTGAAACAGCCAGAAACTACAACTAGAAACTACAATAACCATAATGCTCTATAGAGGATGTGACTGAGACAGAAAAACTTTTAGAAACATCAGCAGCTATGTTGACACTGTTATGTTGAAACAGCCAGAAACTACAACTAGAAACTACAATAACCATAATGCTCTATAGAGGATGTGACTGAGACAGAAAAACTTTTAGAAACACCAGCAGCTATGTTGACACTGGCATGTATATCTGAGTCTATATGTTGTAAAACCAATACATTCTCCATCTTCCTACTGTGGCAGATGAACCTCCCTTCTCTGCCCACTTTCATCTACAGTTGGCAGCCAGACTTGAAGGCAGCCAGAAACTATAACCAGAAACTACAATAACCATGATGCTCTGGAGTGGATGTGACGGTACATCCAAGCCAGATGTATTTTAACAGCTAAACCTATTGTAGTTCTTTGTCTTTGTGAATGAATTTCTGTATCTAACAATCTCTTTTTATTCAGGAACAGTGGGGAAACTGTCACAAATAATGTTGTTGTGGGAATGTGGATACTCATCTTTTTAATAAAACACGAGTAAAGCATCCACAGGAAAAAACAATAAACAATACTCACGACAAGAACAGTGTGGCAGGCTAAACAAAAGCAGTGCTCACAAACAACTACCCACAACCACAAAGAAAAACACACACCTGTTTATAGGACTCCCAATCAGAGGCAACTAGAAACACCTGCCTCCAATTGAGAGTCCAGCACCCAACCTACACATAGAAAACCTATCTAGAACCTACACACAACACAAAACCTCTGCCACGTCCTGACCAAAACTAATACAATTACTCCCTCTGCTGGTCAGGACGTGACAGTACCCCCCTACAGGTGCAGACCCCGACTGCACCTAAAAGAAAAGACAAAAACCCCCAAACAACAAAAAATATCCCCCTTAACTAAAGGGAGGGAAGGGAGGGTTTCCAGCCGTCAACGACGGCACTGTGCTACACCCCCACCCCCACTCCCCAACCCACCTAAATAGGAGGCGGCTCAGGTGCGGATGTGGACCTCGCTCCACCTTCGGCGTCGCCCACTTAGGTGGCGCCGATGGCTGCGCCGGGCAGACGGGCCGCTCGGGCTGACACGGGCAGACGGACCGCTCGGGCTGGGCCGGAGGACAGGCGGGCCGCTCGGGCTGGGCCGGAGGACAGGCGGGCCTTTCGGGCTGGGCCGGAGGACAGGCGGGCCGCTCGGGCTGGGCCGGAGGACAGGCGGGCCTTTCGGGCTGGGCCGGAGGACAGGCGGGCCGCTCGGGCTGGGCCAGAGGACAGGCGGGCCGCTCTGGCTGATCCGGGCAGGCGGGCCGCTCTGGCTGATCAGGGCAGGCGGGCCGCTCTGGCTGATCCGGGCAGCTCTGGCGACTCCTGACTGGCGGGCAGCTCTGGCGGCCCCAGACTGGCGAGGCTGGGCTGACGCACTAGATGCCTGATGCGTGGGGCTGGTACAGGACGTGCCAGCCTGGAGACACGCACCTCAAGGCTAGTGCGTGTAGCGGGAAACACTGGACCGTAGAGGCGCACTGGCGGTCCCGAGCGCAGGGATGGCATCACCCCTTCAGGCTCGATGCCCACTCTTCCCTGGCACATGCGGGGCGCTGATACTGCACATACCGGCCTGAAAATACCAGGCCTCACCACAGCATCTACCCCAAAGCACGGGACCTGTCCAGTCTGTTTCTGTCCAAAAAGGGTACAGGGAGCTGGCCTGGGGCTCCATCCTCGCCCCGCCAAACAGCCCTTGTGCCCCCCCCCCAAAAAATTATTGGGGCTGCCTCTCGGGCTCCCTTACCCGCCGTGTTCCCCAGTCCTCGCCAGAATTCCTCCGCTGCTTGGTCCTGGTATGGTGGGTAGTTCTGTCACAAATAATGTCGTTGTGTTGAAGGGAGGACCAATACGCAGCGGGAATGTGGATACTCATCTTTTTAATAAAACACGAGTAAAGCATCCACAGGAAAAAACAATAAACAATACTCACGACAAGAACAGTGTGGCAGGCTAAACAAAAGCAGTGCTCACAAACAACTACCCACAACCACAAAGAAAAACACACACCTGTTTATAGGACTCCCAATCAGAGGCAACTAGAAACACTTGCCTCCAATTGAGAGTCCAGCACCTAACCTACACATAGAAAACCTACCTAAAACCTACACACAACACAAAACCTCTGCCACGTCCTGACCACAACTAATACAATTACTCCCTCTGCTGGTCAGGACGTGACAGAAACAAATAGGACCGAGACAGAGTGAGAAATTCACTCAGTGTGAACGTGTGTGAGCTCATTGTCATGAGTTTAGCAACACCATGGCAACGGCAACAGGAAGTCAGTGTGGGTTTCCTGTGTACTATGTGAGTGTGGGTGCATATGATGATTGCATATGCATGCCGAGTCCTTTTTGTGTTGCTGTGGTTTACTCAGCTAGTGCTGCTGCTCTGTAGGGGAGGGGTTAAGGGGGGCCTGGGTTTCAGGTCTGAGGAGCAGTATCAGAGTAGCTGGGTCTGTCAGTAACAGTATCAGAGTAGCTGGGTCTGTAAGTAACAGTATCAGAGTAGCTGGGTCTGTCAGTAACAGTATCAGAGTAGCTGGGTCTGTCAGTAACAGTATCAGAGTAGCTGGGTCTGTCAGTAACAGTATCAGAGTAGCTGGGTCTGTCAGTAACAGTATCAGAGTAGCTGGGTCTGTCAGTAACAGTATCAGAGTAACTGGGTCTGTCAGTAACAGTATCAGAGTAGCTGGGTCTGTCAGTAACAGTATCAGAGTAGCTGGGTCTGTAAGTAACAGTATCAGAGTAGCTGGGTCTGTCAGTAACTGTATCAGAGTAGGTGGGTCTGTCAGTAACAGTATCAGAGTAACTGGGTCTGTCAGTAACAGTATCAGAGTAGCTGGGTCTGTCAGTAACAGTATCAGAGTAGCTGGGTCTGTCAGTAACAGTATCAGAGTAACTGGGTCTGTCAGTAACAGTATCAGAGTAGCTGGGTCTGTCAGTAACAGTATCAGAGTAGCTGGGTCTCTGATCCAGATATCAGTTAGTATAACAGGTAAACACAACCATAGAGGATACAATCACAACTACTGCCCTGCCCTCTCATGTTAACAGTTCACACCTCTTGACTTGAACTAGTCCATCTCAAGGTCTGATGGGTAATGATAGACTCCAGATGTGGAACACAGCCAGACTGAGATGGACCCACACTAATGAGGAAGTCACACATCATGACTTGAGTCTTAGAGGTGTTGATACAGCTGAATGACTCTGTTGTTTCAGTCAAAGTAACATCATAAAGTATCTATCTGGTATCTGTTCCCTTATACAGCCTCTTAATACTACACTTTACACCATGCATACAGGATAAATATTACATATTATTAAGTAATAACAATGTCACATAGTATTTTGCACACACGCCTGCACACACACACACACACACACACACGCACGCGCGCACACACACGTGCAGTTCCACAGTGGCTGGCCAAGCAGTTGACACATCACGTATCAAGTAGATGGAAACATTGTGGTTTCTACAGACCTGAAAATTAACCCTCAGACCTGAAGTGATGTGAACTGCTGTGCTCTTTCTCAATCTCTCTTTTTGTCACTCACTCTCTCTCCTCCCCACTCTCAGTACCAGGCCCAGCAACTGTCTGAAACACAGGCCCCCCTTAACCCCTCAGTCCTCCCCTCAGACCTGAAACCCAGGCCCCCTTAACCCCTCAGACCTGAAACCCAGGCCCCCTTAACCCCTCAGACCTGAAACCCAGGCCCCCCTTAACCCCTCAGACCTGAAACCCAGGCCCCCTTAACCCCTCAGACCTGAAACCCAGGCCCCCTTAACCCCTCAGACCTGAAACCCAGGCCCCCTTAAACCCTCAGACCTGAAACCCAGGCCCCCTTAACCCCTCAGACCTCCCCTCAGACCTGAAACCCAGGCCCCCTTAACCCCTCAGACCTGAAACCCAGGCCCCCCTTAACCCCTCAGACCTGAAACCCAGGCCCCCTTAACCCCTCAGACCTGAAACCCAGGCCCCCTTAACCCCTCAGACCTGAAACCCAGGCCCCCTTAACCCCTCAGACCTCCCCTCAGATCTGAAACCCAGGCCACCATTAACCCCTCCCCTACAGAGCAGCAGCATTAGCTGAGTAAACCACAACAACACACATAGGACTATATATGATATACAATCATATGGACACAAACACTCCCATATAGCCACATGTACATACATTGACCACTACTAATGTTGTTAAGTCTGATATTATGATGTTGGTATTACAGTACTCATTTAAGAGCTAGTCACTGATTGGCTGAGAGGACACACTCAGTACACAGGAAACCGACACTGACTTCCTGTTGTTGTTGCCATGGTGCTGTCATTCAGCCTGAGGAAGAGAGTCCAAACGTTGTTATAACAAGTTCATTTGTCACATATATCTCTCCCCTTCACACATATTGAGTGTGGATGTTAACTGATTGGCCACTGTTCATTGATGAACACAGAGATCATTCATCAGATGGTATAAAAAGTACTGTTTAACACTGGGTATATAGCACATCCTCCAATGCATCTTGGGTATTGTAGTTTACTATTATCTCCACCATAGTTTCGTGTTCAAAATACAAAGACCTATCATGAAAAATCAAATAGATTCAATATCTCTATTCATTAATGAAAAGTACTGTTGAACACTGAGTAGTTAGAGAGCTGAATGCTGATTGGCTGAAAGCTGTGGTATATATATGAGACAATATACTGCAGGTATGACGCAAAACAACTTGTTTACTGTTCTAATTACGTTGGTAACCTGTTTATAACAACAATAAGGCATCTAGGAGGTTTGTGGTATATTACCAATATATCACAGCTAAGGGCTGTAACCAGGAACTCTGTGTTGAGCTTTCAGAGTGTTATGGTCTAACACTTAGTGTTTAGTCTCCATATTATCAGAGTGTTATGGTGTAATACTTAGTGTTTAGTCTCCATGTTATCAGAGTGTTATGGTCTAATACTTAGTGTTTAGTCTCCATGTTATCAGAGTGTTATGGTCTAATACTTAGTGTTTAGTCTCCATGTTATCAGAGTGTTATGGTTTAATACTTAGTGTTTAGTCTCCATGTTATCAGAGTGTTATGGTCTAATACTTAGTGTTTAGTCTCCATGTTATCAGTGTTATGGTTTAATACTTAGTGTTTAGTCTCCATGTTATCAGAGTGTTATGGTCTAATACTTAGTGTTTAGTCTCCATGTTATCAGAGTGTTATGGTTTAATACTTAGTGTTTAGTCTCCATGTTATCAGAGTGTTATGGTTTAATACTTAGTGTTTAGTCTCCATGTTATCAGAGTGTTATGGTCTAATACTTAGTGTTTAGTCTCCATGTTATCAGAGTGTTATGGTCTAATACTTAGTGTTTAGTCTCCATGTTATCAGAGTGTTATGGTCTAATACTTAGTGTTTAGTCTCCATGTTATGAGAGTGTTATGGTTTAATACTTAGTGTTTAGTCTCCATGTTATCAGAGTGTTATGGTCTAATACTTAGTGTTTAGTCTCCATGTTATCAGAGTGTTATGGTCTAATACTTAGTGTTTAGTCTCCATGTTATCAGAGTGTTATGGTCTAATACTTAGTGTTTAGTCTCCATGTTATCAGAGTGTTATGGTTTAATACTTAGTGTTTAGTCTCCATGTTATCAGAGTGTTATGGTCTAATACTTAGTGTTTAGTCTCCATGTTATCAGAGTGTTATGGTCTAATACTTAGTGTTTAGTCTCCATGTTATCAGAGTGTTATGGTCTAATACTTAGTGTTTAGTCTCCATGTTATCAGAGTGTTATGGTTTAATACTTAGTGTTTAGTCTCCATGTTATCAGAGTGTTATGGTTTAATACTTAGTGTTTAGTCTCCATGTTATCAGAGTGTTATGGTTTAATACTTAGTGTTTAGTCTCCATGTTATCAGAGTGTTATGGTCTAATACTTAGTGTTTAGTCTCCATGTTATCAGAGTGTTGTGGTCAACCAATAGACGAGGGTCAATAGGGCCTACTGCCTGACTACAGGTATAAAGTCCTATGGTTCTACTTTAAGCTTCTGTATAAGTGAATTTTCTTTAAGGTTTAAAGGTCAACTCAGTCATCAAAATGTGTTTTTGTTTCTTCATGGTGTCTATAGGTCTAAGGTGAACACCTCAAAGAAGCTGAATATTTTCCATTGACGTCACGTTGGTATGAAACCTGTTTACCTCGATGCTAGATCCTCCTCTTCCTGTCACAACATGGGTTTCAGAGAAAAGGACCAGGAGCTGAAAACTTTCCACTCCATCGAACCAATCGCTGCTCCTATGTCCTTTCATGGTAAAGTACATCTAGTCATGAACACGGAAATACGCAGCAAAGACCTTGTTACTCAAAGACCCAGCTACTCTCTGACAGTCACCATCAGACCATCAGACCACCAGATGGACAGGCTGTGTGTTTCTCTCATCACTCTCTTGTGTAAGTAGCCTTTAGAATTAGTTTTACTGGGCCTCACAGCTGCACGATAGCTCATCGTTTGATGTGGTTTTATAGTTCTCTACATTTATTAACCTACCCTTTTGGGTTCTATAGAACCCTTTTGGGCTCTAATTAGAACACTCTGTTGAAATGGTTCAATCTTGAACCCAAAAGGGCTCTACCTGGACCAAAAGGGTTCTACCTGGAACCAAAAGGGTTCTACCTGGAACCAAAAGGGCTCTACCTGGAACCAAAAGGGTTCTACCTGGAACCAAAAGGGTTCTACCTGGAACCAAAAGGGCTCTACCTGGACCAAAAGGGTTATTCTAAGGGTTCTCCTTTAGATCTCTGTTGTTGCCATAGCTCTCTGTTGTTGCCATAGCTCTCTGTTGTTGCCATAGCTCTCTGTTGTTGCCATAGCTCTCTGTTGTTGCCATAGCTCTCTGTTGTTGCCATAGCTCTCTGTTGTTGCCATAGCTCTCTGTTGTTGCCATAGCTCTCTACTGTTGCCATAGCTCTCTGTTGTTGCCATAGCTCTCTGTTGTTGCCATAGCTCTCTGTTGTTGCCATAGATCTCTGTTGTTGCCATAGCTCTCTGTTGTTGCATTAGCTCTCTGTTCTGAGACCAGTGTCTCGGCAGATGTTGTCCATGTTGGTTTCATGTGGTGTTCCTGAGGGTGAACCCACAATATGAGACTGTAGAAAGTGAATCATATCCAAACAAGATTCTGGTTCTTTCTAACACTGTTCCTCTGTTACCTGTAGGTGCTGTTTCCTCCAGTCAGTTCATCCTAACACTGTTCCTCTGTTACCTGTAGGTGCTGTTTCCTCCAGTCAGTTCATCCTAACACTGTTCCTCTGATACCTGTAGGTGCTGTTTCCTCCAGTCAGTTCATCCTAACACTGTTCCTCTGTTACCTGTAGGTGCTGTTTCCTCCAGTCAGTTCATCCTAACACTGTTCCTCTGCTACCTGTAGGTGCTGTTTCCTCCAGTCAGTTCATCCTAACACTGTTCCTCTGTTACCTGTAGGTGCTGTTTCCTCCAGTCAGTTCATCCTAACACTGTTCCTCTGCTACCTGTAGGTGCTGTTTCCTCCAGTCAGTTCATCCTAACACTGTTCCTCTGTTACCTGTAGGTGCTGTTTCCTCCAGTCAGTTCATCCTAACACTGTTCCTCTGCTACCTGTAGGTGCTGTTTCCTCCAGTCAGTTCATCCTAACACTGTTCCTCTGCTACCTGTAGGTGCTGTTTCCTCCAGTCAGTTCATCCTAACACTGTTCCTCTGCTACCTGTAGGTGCTGTTTCCTCCAGTCAGTTCATCCTAACACTGTTCCTCTGCTACCTGTAGGTGCTGTTTCCTCCAGTCAGGATGGGATCTCTGGAACAGACGTGGAGCTGAGAGTCAGACCAGGAGACAACATTGTTCTTCACTGTGATGTCAAACACCATGATAAAACACATTGGCATAGAATAAGCTCCATTGAGAATGTGGGTCATTTCGGTGTTTCAAACCAGGATATAATGGACAATCCTGTCCCTCGACTCTATTTCCTGTGGCGTTCTCAACAATTCTGGGATCTGATGAGAATCTGACCTGGGACTCTACCACTGTGGGAGCTACAAGAAGAAGTATCTGAACTGGGAAGGGGTTAGTGATAAAGTAGAAATGCTCATATATATCAATGTCATCACCAGACTTTCATTTGGTAAGAACATACAGCCATAGAAAATATATTTACAGAAGTTTCTCAATCAAGTTCTTCATGTTTTCTTGTGTTTATGTCCAGTCACCAGTCCTCCTGATTGTCTATGTCCAGAAACCAGTCCTCCTGACTGTCTATGTCCAGATACCAGTCCTCCTGACTGTTTATGTCCCAGAAACCAGTCCTCCTGACTGTCTATGTCCAGATACCAGTCCTCCTGACTGTCTATGTCCAGAAACCAGTCCTCCTGACTGTCTATGTCCAGAAACCAGTCCTCCTGACTGTTTAAGTCCAGAAACCATTCCTCCTGACTGTCTATGTCCAGAAACCAGTCCTCCTGACTGTCTATGTCCAGAAACCAGTCTTCCTGACTGTTTATGTCCAGAAACCAGTCCTCCTGACTGTCTATGTCCAGAAACCAGTCCTCCTGACTGTCTATGTCCAGAAACCAGTCCTCCTGACTGTTTAAGTCCAGAAACCATTCCTCCTGACTGTCTATGTCCAGAAACCAGTCCTCCTGACTGTCTATGTCCAGAAACCAGTCTTCCTGACTGTTTATGTCCAGAAACCAGTCCTCCTGACTGTCTATGTCCAGATACCAGTCCTCCTGACTATTTATGTCCAGAAACCAGTCCTCCTGACTGTTTATGTCCAGAAACCAGTCCTCCTGACTGTTTATGTCCAGAAACCAGTCCTCCTGACTGTTTATGTCCAGAAACCAGTCCTCCTGACTGTTTATGTCCAGAAACCAGTCCTCCTGACTGTCTATGTCCAGATACCAGTCCTCCTGACTGTCTATGTCCAGAAACCAGTCCTCCTGACTGTTTATGTCCAGAAACCAGTCCTCCTGACTGTCTATGTCCAGATACCAGTCCTCCTGACTGTTTATGTCCAGAAACCAGTCCTCCTGAGCCCTCCTCCTCCCCTCCTCCTGTAGACTGTGGGCTGTGTTGGATGTTGCTGTTCAGTCTGTGTCCTGTGTCTGCTCTCCTCTCCTCTCTCCTCTCCTCCACCTGTGTCTAATCCTTCTGCAGAACAACAGGTAAACTAACTTCATTATTAATAGCAGTATGTGCTCTTTCACTCTTTATAGCATGATCTCACTCATTCAGTTTGTATTTTTGTATTAAAGTAAAGAACTTTCTTAACCTAACCTTTTTGTTTTTGACTACAATATTAATAATACAATTTTTTTTTATTTAACTGATTTGGCAAAACTCCTCTCCACAGTTTCAACTGAGACTCAGGTTCCTCTGAACAGGACCACCAGGGGAAGTGACAGCAGAGACAAGGTACTGTATCTTTACAGTCAGAGTGGGTGTTGTAGTTCTACAACAAGTGGCCATCTTTATTTTTAGTCCACATTTTTGCATCCCAGTGAATTCATTAGCAACAATACATTATTTATGATGATATATTTAGAATATTAACAGATTATTTATAAAATATATCTTGTCTCTAATCTCTCTTATTCCCTCAATTCAATTTCAATTTAAGGGCTTTATTGGAATGGGAAACTTATGTTCACATTGCCAAAGCAAGTGAAGCGGATAAAAAAAATGATGTAACAAACAATAAACATTTACAGTAAACATTACACACAGAATTTCCAAAAGAATAAAGACATTTGAAATGTCATAAAATGTCTATTTACAGTGTTGTAACGATGTGAATCTCTTGCTTTCTCATTATTCTCTGTCTTGCTTGCTTTGTCGTTTTTCTCTCTCTCTTGCTTTCTCGTTTCTCTCTCCTCTCTCTCTCTCCTCTCTCTCTCTCTCCTCTCTCTCGCTCGTTTCTCTCTCTCTCTCTTGCTTTCTCGTTTCTCTTTCTCTAGCTTTCTCGTTTCTCTATCTCTCTTGCTTTCTCATTTCCCTCTCTCTTTGTCTCGTTTCTCTCACTCTCTTCTCCCTCTTGCGCGTCTCTCCCGTCTCTCTACCCTCTCTCCCGTCTCTCTCCCCTCTGTCCCGTCACTCTCTCTCTCTCTCTCTCTCTCTCTCTCTCTCTCTCTCTCTCTCTCTCTCTCTCTCTCTCTCTCTCTCTCTCTCTCTCTCTCTCTCTCTCTCTCTCTCTCTCTCTCTCTCTCTCTCTCTCTCTGTGTCTCTGTGTCTCTCTCTCAGAAGGAAGGAGACCTGTTTAACGCCTCATTGGATATCCGTCAGGGACAGAGGAAACCAAAGAAGAAGAGAGTCCAGAACTCTGACTTCAGTACCTACTCAGCCATCAATACCAGCAGAGTGAGACCCATACATCAATCAATACCAGCAGAGTGTGAGACCAATACCATCCATCAAAACCAGCAGTGTGAGACCTGTACCAGCCATCAATACCAGCAGAGTGAGACCTATACCAGCCATCAATACCAGCAGAGTGTGAGACCTATACCAGCCATCAATACCAGCAGTGTGAGACCTATACCAGCCATCAATACCAGCAGAGTGTGAGACCTATACCAGCCATCAATACCAGCAGTGTGAGACCTGTACCAGCCATCAATACCAGCAGTGTGTGACCTATACCATCCATCAATACCAGCAGAGTGAGACCTATACCATCCATCAATACCAGCAGAGTGAGACCTATACCATTCATCAAAACCAGCAGAGTGTGAGACCTGTACCAGTCATCAATACCAGCAGAGCGTGAGACCTATACTATCCATCAATACCAGCAGAGTGAGACCTATACATCAATCAATACCAGCAGAGTGTGAGACCAATACCATCCATCAAAACCAGCAGAGTGAGACATACACCATCCACCAATACCAGCAGAGTGAGACCTATACCATCCATCAATACCATCAGAGTGAGACCTATACCATCCATCAATACCAGCAGAGTGTGAGACCTATACCAGCCATCAATACCAGCAGAGTGAGACCTATACCAGCCATCAATACCAGCAGAGTGAGACCTATACCATCCATCAATACCAGCAGAGTGTGAGACCTATACCATCCATCAATACCAGCAGAGTGAGACCTATACCATCCATCAATACCAGCAGAGTGTGAGACCTGTACCAGTCATCAATACCAGCAGAGCGTGAGACCTATACTATCCATCAATACCAGCAGAGTGAGACCTATACCATCCATCAATACCAGCAGAGTGTGAGACCTATACCAGCCATAAATACCAGCAGAGTGTGAGACCTATACCATCCATCAATACCAGCAGAGTGAGACCTATACCATCCATCAATACCAGCAGAGTGTGAGACCTATACCAGCCATAAATACCAGCAGAGTGTGAGACCTATACCAGCCATAAATACCAGCAGAGTGTGAGACCTATACCATCCATCAATACCAGCAGAGTGAGACCTATACCATCCATCAATACTAGCAGAGTGAGACCTATACCAGCCATCAATACCAGCAGAGTGTGAGACCAACACCAGCCATCAATACCAGCAGAGTGTGAGACATGTACCAGTCATCAATACAAGCAGAGTGTGAGACATATACCAGCCATCAATACCAGCAGAGTGTGAGACCTATGCCAGCCATAAATACCAGCAGAGTGTGAGACCTATACCAGCCATAAATACCAGCAGAGTGAGACCTATACCAGTCATCAATACCAGCAGAGTGAGACCTATACCAGCCATAAATACCAGCAGAGTGAGACCTATACATCAATCAATACCAGCAGAGTGAGACCTATACCATCCATCAATACCAGCAGTGTGAGACCTATACCATCCATCAATACCAGCAGAGAGTGAGACCTATACCAGTCATCAATACCAGCAGAGTGAGACCTATACCATCCATCAATACCAGCAGTGTGAGACCTATACCATCCATCAATACCAGCAGAGAGTGAGACCTATGCCAGTCATCAATACCAGCAGAGTGAGACCTATACCAGCCATAAATACCAGCAGAGTGAGACCTATACATCAATCAATACCAGCAGAGTGAGACCTATACCAGCCATAAATACCAGCAGAGTGAGACCTATACATCAATCAATACCAGCAGAGTGAGACCTATACCATCCATCAATACCAGCAGAGTGAGACCTATACCATCCATCAATACCAGCAGAGTGTGAGACCTATACCAGCCATCAATACCAGCAGAGTGAGACCTATACCATCCATCAATACCAGCAGAGTGTGAGACCTATACCATCCATCAATACCAGCAGTGTGAGACCTATACCATCCATCAATACCAGCAGAGTGAGACCTATACCATCCATCAATACCAGCAGAGTGTGACCTATACAACAATAATAACATTTGGACTCTCTTCCTCAGGCTGAATGACAGCACCATGGCAATAACAACAGGAAGTGTGGTTTTCCTGTGTACAGAGTGTGTCCTCTCAGCCAATCAGTGACTAGCTCTTATATGAGTACTGTAATACCAACATCATAATATCAGACTTAACAACATTAGTAGTGGTCAATGTATGTATAAGTTTACATATAAATGATGTGTGTATATGGGAGTGTGTCCATATGATTGTATATCATATATAGTACTATGTGTGTGGTTGTGGTTTACTTAGCTAGTGCTGCTGCTCTGTAGGGGAGGGGTTATGGGGGTCCTGGGTTTCAGATCTGAGGGGAGGTCTGAGGGGTTAAGGGGTCCTGGGTTTCAGGTCTGAGGGGTTAAGGGGTCCTGGATTTCAGATCTGAGGGGTGGTCTGTTTCTGCTCCTCATTCCTGTTGCCTTCTGGGTCGGGAAAACACATGGTGGGTCAGGACATGGGGATACTCATATCAGTTTGTGTTAACTTAACTTTTTATCCAGTGAAGTGATGTGGCAACAGTTTAACCTTTCTAGGGGGTGTGGGATGCTACCGTCCCACCTGGCCAACATCCAGTGATGTTGCAGAGCGCCAAATTCAAAAACAGAAATACTCATTATAAAAATGCATAAATCATACAAGTATTATACATCGGTTTAAAGATGAACTTCTTGTTTATCCAATGACGGTGTCAGATTTCAAAAAGGCTTTACAGCGAAAGCATACCATGTGATTATCTGAGAACAGCGCCCAGCATACAAATCATTACAAATAGTAATGAAATGAATCACTTACCAATGATGATCTTCATATGGTTGCACTCACAAGACTCCCATTTACTCAATAAATCTTCGTTTTGTTCGATAAAGTCCCTCTTTATATCCAAAAACCTCTGTTTTGTTCGCAAGTTTTGTTCAGTAATCCACAGGCTCAATGGTAGTCACAACAGACAGACGAAAAATCCGAAAAGTATCAGTAAAGTTCGTAGAAACATGTGAAACGATGTTTATAATCAACCCTCAGATTGTTTTTAGTCATAATAATCAATAACATTTCAACCGGACAACAGCTTCGTCAATATAAAAGGAAAAAAAGAAAGGAGTGCCCTCGGTCTCGTGCATGAAAAACCTCTGGGACACTGCAGTGTCCACTCATTCAAAGTGTTCTTACTCCCTCATTTTTCAGAGAACAAGCATGAAACAATTTCTAAAGACTGTTGACATCTAGTGGAAGCCATAGGAAGTGCAATTTGAGTCCTAAGTCAATGGATACTGTAATGGCATTCAATAGAAAACTACAAACATTAAAAAAATCCCACTTCCTGGATGGATTTTATTCAGGTTTTCGCCTGCCATATCAGTTCTGTTATACTCACAGACATTATTTTAACATATGTATATCCTAGCTTCTGGGCCTGAGTAGCAGGCAGTTTACTTTGGGCATGCTTTTCATCTGGATGTCAAAATACTGCCCTCTACCCTAATGAGGTTTTAACATGTTGTGTGTTGTGTTGTTGAATAAAAACCAGGAGTTCGTAAGGAGAGGAGGGAAGTCCAGAAAAGAAGCAGAGACCAGTCATTCTCCATGTCTGTAATGAATTGAACTTCTCTATCAGAGACCAGTCATTCTCCATGTCTGTAGTGAATTGAACTTCTCTATCAGAGACCAGTCATTCTCCTTGTCTGTAGTGAATTGAACTTCTCTATCAGAGACCAGTCATTCTCCTTGTCTGTAGTGAATTGAACTTCTCTATCAGAGACCAGTCATTCTCCTTGTCTGTAGTGAATTGAACTTTTCTATCAGAGACCAGTCATTCTCCATGTCTGTAGTGAATTGAACTTCTCTATCAGAGACCAGTCATTCTCCTTGTCTGTAGTGAACTTCTCTTCTTCGTGTCCAATGAGATCAGCATCAAACTGTTGTGATTTGTTAATTTGCCTTTCTTTTTTTTGTGCATAGAGATTTTTTTAACACAAAGTTTCTACTTTTATCTGATGTTTTTGGCGCTTCTTTTACAATGTCATTTTTTTTACCATTTGAAAATGTATCCAACATCTTATTGTTATGCATGTTCTATTTTTTATGGACATAAAGATCAGGTCTGATTTATAGTTCAAAGTGAGATAATGTCTGATTTATAGCCTGTGTGTATCTTTCCTAAAGCAGCAGGTGTAAAAGTGTATCCACCCTCCAGAGATCTGTATATAGTGACAAGATGCTCATGTCTATGTCTCTAACAATGGGAGTTGTTGTCCTGTGTAGTGATATTCAGAACACCTCCAGTTGCAGTAGAAAGCTGTTATTGTGATATGAAGATGCAGAATTCTGCCTTTGTCTGTCTGTCTGTCTGTCTGTCTGTCTGTCTGTCTGTCTGTCTGTCTGTCTGTCTGTCTGTCTGTCTGTCTGTCTGTCTGTCTGTCTGTCTGTCTGTCACTAAGGGTCAAGGTGCTGAGCTGATGTCTGGTGTCACTGATGGAATCACTAATGATCAATAACCCCTTGACCACTGGGAAATAAAAAACTGGAGGGGAAATCACACAAGACTGACAGCCTGTGAGTTTATTAAAAGTATTCAGTGATTACATGACAGTTTAGAGAACAACAGGTCTTTATCTGGAAAGAGTAAATAACATAACAGCTACATCATCTGAACTCACAACTATACACTGAGTGGACAAATCATTAGGAACACCTTCATAAGAAAATAACATCATTATCTCTATACTACTAACATCATAACAATGATATATCATAATCAATAACAGGGGTAAACAACACAAACAACAACTAACCACTTCATTAAAAAAAAAATCTAAATACAAAGAATGAACAGATGATTATAATAATACATGAACTAATAATGGAAACACTTCAAGATAAAGAATCTAAGAGACACTAAATAAGATAAAGAATCTAAGAGACACTAAATAAGATAGAAAATCTAAGAGACACTAAATAAGATAAAGAATCTAAGAGACACTAAATAAGATAAAGAATCTAAGAGACACTAAATAAGATAAAGAATCTAAGAGACACTAAATAAGATAAAGAAGCTAAGAGACACTAAATAAGATAAAAAATCTAAGAGACACTAAATAAGATAAAGAATCTAAGAGACACTAAATAAGATAAAAAATCTAAGAGACTAAATAAGATAAAGACATTAAGACAAAAGCAAAAACCAATTTATTCTGGAACACAAAACAGACGTAATTGAGCTACTCTCTTAAAATAATCTAAACCCCAAGTTACCCTAAAACCCCATGTTACCCAGAACCCCATGTTACCCAGAACCCCATGTTACCCAGAACCCCATGTTACCCAAAACCCCATGTTACCCAGAACCCCATGTTACCCAGAACCCCATGTTACCCAGAACCCCATGTTACCCAGAACACCATGTTACCAAAACCCCATGTTACCCAGAACCCCATGTTACCCAGAACCCCATGTTACCCCAAAACCCATGTTACCCCAAAACCCATGTTACCCCAAAACCCCATGTTACCCAAAACCCCATGTTACCCAGAACCCCATGTTACCCAGAACCCCATGTTACCAGAACCCCATGTTACCCAGAACCCCATGTTACCCAGAACCCCATGTTTCTCTGGTGGTAAAAACCAAACTAAAAGGAATAATGGTTGTTGCAGTCACTCCTTTTAGATTTCTTCCAAGGTTCTAGAAAGATAAACTAATTCTGAACTTATTAAAATTAGAACCACTTCAGGTTTGTCACCACATTTTAAACACCAGTCCACTGCTGACCATCCATTTAAAACACAAAACTGACCTAAGATCAGCATGTAGGATCAGCTTCATTCTACTCCTACTCCGTCCCCTGGGCTGCTCTCTCCTCTCCCGGTCCAGCTTCAGCTCTGGAGCTCAGAGAGACCATCTCCATGGCATTGACATAAAGATCCATGCTGCTCACCCTGTTCACTCTCTTCTGCCTCCTGGTGGGCTAGGGAGACACAGCACCAACAGTCAGACATTTACTCTCTAGTATCTCCATTCTCTCTCCCTCCCTCTCACCCTCTCCCTCTAGTTTAAATGACTTGTAACGTCTGAGTAAATGTCTTTACCTTATAGTACAGGTAGGAGGTGCTGATGGCTGTCAGTAGGATCAGCAGCACTACAACGTGTCTGATGATGAAGGCTGGCAGAGGAGAGGCTGCAAACAGAAACACCTTTGATGAGGGGACTGATCATCATCACATAGATCTGTGGGAAATCTGTCAATGACAAAGTTATAAGTCTGGTTCATGTTTAGTTACCTGTGATGGTGAGGGAGAGGAGCTCACTCTCAGAGGAAAAGTTATGAGAGAAAACATAATTGTCATAAACACATCTGTAGTTCCCTTGGTGGGAGTCATCTGCAGCAGGGAAGAGGAAGGCAGCAGAGTGATTGACAGCTGGCTGGGTCTGGGTTCTGTTGGAGCCGGTGAACGTGAGGAGGAAGGAGCCTCCTGGGTACTGTGGCTGAGTGGAGCAGGTGATGGTGAAGCTGTAGCCCCTGAACACCTCGGGCCCCTGGTGGCCCCTGGAGACCCCTCCCATCGAGTCAGTCAGGGAGATTTCAGGCTGGACCAGGAGATCTGTAACAATAAAAGAGAACAAGACAAACCTCTTTAACTAGTTTCCTATAGATATGACAATAACATCAGCATGTAACAGTGCTAGCCACCCTCCCTCACAGGGCAACATGAGTAGTGGGCCTACAGTCACTGAGACAACATATGTTGATATCAGGCTTAAGCAGGACATCTGGAACAAGAGGAGAGAAAAAGAAAACGTAGCTCCTCAACTACTTTCCTCATTTAGATATGACAATAACATGACATGTGACAGTGGTAGTGAGTAGAGACGTTCACTGAGATAACACTCAAATACAAAGCATTCTGGGATATTTAAGTTGTATTTGATTCCTACTTGACTGAGTGATCTATTTAGTAAAGCAGACTGACAAGCTAAACAGTCATCATGAGAGGTGCAGAGGAAGTTGTATGAATGAAGGAAATCAGTTTAATATAATTATAATATCTTGTTATTACCTGAGCAGATCACTGTGAATCCAGGAAAGAGATAATAAATTATAGAACAATCATTCAGTGAAGATTCAGACCCAGAACAGTCAACTCCAAACCCGCTAGTGGTGTTTCCAGGTAGAACTGAAACAGTGGAGCCACAACCCAGCTGTCTACACACTACTGCAGCTACATCCTCCTGGTTCCAGTCTCCAGCTCCCACAGTCCTCCACTCTCCCTGGTCGTACCGCTCCACTACACCAGCACAGCGACTGCCTCCTCCCACCAGCCTCACATCATCAGGCTCTGAGAAAAGAAAAGAGAGAGACAGTAATCTTACTATTTTCTCACGAAAACACACCTATATTGTCTCTCATATTCTTCACTCCAGGTGAGAAACAATGTTGATTGAGAGACAAACTGTTTCTTACCTGAGCAGGTGAGTCCAACAGCATTACCAGGTAGACAGGTGTTGTTTTCTCTGTCTGAGGTGTCACAGTCCAGGAGAAGGGACTCTTTGCCTTTACACTGGAACTCTTTATCCCAGGTCTGACCCTCACCTTCTCCATAGAGCCCCCCCTGTAGAGCTGCAGGAGCCCCACAGCCAAGCTCCCCACAGACTACCTCTGCATCCTGCAGGTCAAAGTCAGCTTCACACACTGAGGCCCAGGACTGATTGGACTTCACCTCCACTCTCCCAGAGCAGAGACCAGCTCCATCCACAAGCCGCACAGACTCTGGAGAAAAAGACTTGGTTGAACATTCAATCAGTTTTGTTGATGACACTGTCAAGGACTAAACACAAATATGTTGGATAAAAGATTGTAGTTTGCTATGTTTGATACTGTAAGAGGTAGAAATGGGTTCTTAGTCACTCAGGATAGGGTTGGGAATAATGCAGGCAGGAGACAAGAATAAGTTCACTTCACTTTATAGAAAATAAACAGCTGGACATCCATCAGGCAGCTTCACTTCAGTGACAGCTTAACTACAAGGTCTGATGCTATATGTCAGGGTCAGGCTGGACTGGGCCAAGAGTGGAAAAGGTTATTGGTTATGATGACATCACCGGTGAGAAGTCAGTGATACAAATATATTCTCTCTCTCATCTCTCCATCTTCCTCTCCTCCTCCCTCCTCCTCTCTTTGTGACAGTGGTAGTGAGTAGAGACGTTCACTGAGATAACACTCAAATACAAAAGCATTCTGGGATATTTAAGTTGTATTTGATTCCTACTTGACTGAGTGATCTATTTAGTAAAGCAGACTGACAAGCTAAACAGTCATCATGAGAGGTGCAGAGGAAGTTGTATGAATGAATGAAATCAGTTGAATATAATTATAATATGTTGATATTTCCTGAGCAGATCACTGTGAGTCCAGGAAGGAGATATAATACATGGCCAATAGTATGTGGAACTCAGCGGTGAGTTTTACAACAGAGGATTATTTTTACGCTCTACGTGGTTCAGCACTCAGCGGTCCGTTCTGTGAGCTTGTTTGACCTACCACTTCACGGCTGAGCCGTTGTTGCTCCTAGACTTCCACTTTGAAAGTCACTGAGATCTTCAGTAAGAACATTTTACTGACTGTGTTTGTCTATGGAGATTGCAAGGCAGTGCGCTTGATTTTATACACCTGTCAGCAACAGGTGTGCTGAAAGAGCCAAATCCACTGATGTCCACATACTTTTGGCCATATAGTCTATCTTGTTATTACCTGAGCAGATCACTGTGAGTCCAGGAAGGAGATAATAACTTCTCCAACACTCCCTCAGTGAAGACTCAGGCCTATAACAGTCAACTCCAAACCCTCTAGTGGTGTTTCCAAGTAGAACTGAAACAGTGGAGCCACAACCCAGCTGTCTACACACTACTGCAGCTACATCCCTCTGGTTCCAGTCTTCAGCTCCCACAGTCCTCCACTCTCCCTGGTCGTACCGCTCCACTCCACCAGCACAGCGACTGCCTCCTCCCACCAGCCTCACATCATCAGGCTCTGAGAAAAGAAAAGAGAGAGACAGTAATCTTACTATTTTCTCACTAAAACACACCTATATTGTCTCTCATATTCTTCACTCCAGGTGAGAAACAATGCTGATTGAGTGACAAACTGTTTCTTACCTGAGCAGGTGAGTCCAACAGCATTACCAGGTAGACAGGTGTTGTTTTCTCTGTCTGAGGTGTCACAGTCCAGGAGAAGGGACTCTTTGCCTTTACACTGGAACTCTTTATCCCAGGTCTGACCCTCACCTTCTCCATAGAGCCCCCCCTGTAGAGCTGCAGGAGCCCCACAGCCAAGCTCCCCACAGACTACCTCTGCATCCTGCCAGTCAAAGTCAGCTTCACACACTGAGGCCCAGGACTGATTGGACTTCACCTCCACTCTCCCAGAACAGAGACCAGCTCCATCCACAAGCCTCACAGACTCTGGAGAAAAAGACTTGGTTGAACATTCAATCAGTTTTGTTGATGACACTGTCAAGGACTAAACACAAATATGTTGGATAAAAGATTGTAGTTTGCTATGTTTGATACTGTAAGAGGTAGAAATGGGTTCTTAGTCACTCAGGATAGGGTTGGGAATAATGCAGGCAGGAGACAGGAATAAGTTCACTTCACTTTATAGAAAATAAACAGCTGGACATCCATCAGGCAGCTTCACTTCAGTAACATCTGAACTACAATGATCTGCCCATGAACATCTCCCATAAACCAATATGACAAACACAAATATAATGTTTAAATACATCTGACATCTCTCCCTCTATTTAAATGAAATAAAAAACACATAAAACATGATACATGTTAATATTGTATAATGTATAAATAAATCTCTCAATATGACCAGTCTCTTACCTGAACAGGTCACATGATGATAATATTCACCATAACAGACACCACGTCCTTCTGTGATGTCACACTTTCTAATAGAAGACTCATGTCCCCTACAACTAGATAGTCTGACTCCTCTTCTTCCATATTCAACCAGAGGTCCTCTAGATTCAGCTACAGGATTCCCACAGTCCAGCTCTCTACACACAAACTTAACCTGTCTCATCATGCTCCACCACCCAGAACATACACCTGACCACACTCCTCTGTAGAAGACTTCCACTGTCCCAGAACAGGAAGTGGTCCCATTCACCAGTCTGAATGAGAGTTCAGCTGTAAACAGCAGAGAGGAAAACACAGTGGTGAGGACAGATGATGACAGTGATTGTGTTATTCTAACAGCAGTAGTGCTTTGTGGTTGACAAGTATTAGTAGTTCCATAAAACACTACTTGTTATTGGGGTTTAGAATGGTTTGTATGGACACATTAATTTCTCCATGTGGGATAATAAAGTTGACTAATATTGAACTGCTATAATCACTGTAGATTTATACTCTACCTACCTGGTGGACTGACGCTTTGAGCCTGGAGATCTGAGGAGAAAGAGAGAGACAGAGGAGAAAGAGAGAGAAAGAGACAGAGAGATAGAGAGAAACAAAGGAGAAAGGGAGGAGACAGAGGAAGAGAGAGACAGAGGTTAAATGAACATCAACATGACCTTTCATGATGTGATGGGGAGACAGGCTTATCGTTGGTATGGTGCAACAACACCCATGTGTACATACACTATATATACAAAAGTATGTGAACACCCCTTCAAATTAGTGGATTCTATTTCAGCCACTCCCCTTCCTGACAGATGTATAAATCAAGCACTCAGCCATGCAATCTCCATAGACAAACAGTGGCAGTAGAATGGCCTTAATGAAGAGCTCAGTGACTTTCCCCTCTCTTCTCCCCTCTACTCCACTTTCCTCCCCTCTCCTCCCCCATCTCCTCTCCTCTCCTCTTCTCCCCCTCTACTCATCTCCCCCTCCCATCCCCCCTCTTGTCTCCTCTTCTCCCCCCTTTTCTCCTCTTCTCTCCCTCTCATCTCCCCCCTCTGCTCTCACTCTCTTCTCCTCTCGACTCTTCTCCCCCTCTCTTCTCCTCCTCTACCCCATTCTCCCCCTCTCCTCTTCTCATCTCCCCCTCTCCTCTTCTCTCCCTTTCCTCTTCTCCCCCTCTCCTCTCCTCTTCTCTCCCTTTCCTCTTCTCCCCCTCTCCTCTCCTCCCAGTCTCTCTTCTCCTCTTCTCCCCCCTTCTCCCCCTCTCCTCTTCTCCTTCCCTCTCCTTTCCTCTTCTCCCCCTCTCCTCTTTTCACCCCTCTCTTCTCCCCCCTCTTATCACCCTCTCCTCTTCTCTTCTCCCCCCTCTCCCCTTCCCCCCCTCTCCTCTTCTCCCCGTGTCCTCTTCTCCCCTATCTCAAATTCCCCCTCTTCTCTCACTTGCTTCTCCTCTTCTCCCCTTCCCCTCTTCTGCCCCTCTCTTCTCTTTTGACACTCTATTCTCCTCTTCTCCCCCTCTCTCCTCCCCCTTCCTCCTCCCCTTTCCTCCTCTCTCCTCCCCCCTCTCCTCCCCTCTATGTACTCTTCTCCCCCTCTCCCCCTTTCCCCTCTCTTCTCCCCTTCCCCTCTTCTGCCCCTCTCTTCTCTTTTGACACTCTTTTCTCCCTCCACTCCTCCCCCTCTCTTCTCCTCTTCTGACCCTCTATTCTCCTCTCCTCTTCTCCCCCTCACCTCTCCTCCCCTTCCCCTCTTCTTCCCTTCCCCCCTCTCTTTTCCTCTTCTCCACCTCTTCTCCCCCTCCCCCTTTTCCCCTCTCCTGTTTTCCCCCTTTTCTCTCCTCCCCCTCCCCTCTCCTCTTCTCTTTTCCCCTCTCCCCCATTCCACATCTCCCCCTCTCCTCTTCTCTTCTCCCCCCTCTCCTCTTCCCCCCCTTCTCTCCCCTCCTCTTCTACCCCTTTCCTCTTGTCCCCCTCTTTTTTCCTCGTCTACCCCTCTCCTCTTCTCTCCCTTTAATCTTCTCCCCTCCTCTCTTCTCCCTCCTCTCTTCTCCTCTCCTCTTTCCTCTCCTCCCCTCTCCTCTCCTCACCCCTCTCCCCTCCATTTCATTCTGTACTCCAACATCTGCCTGGTATTCAAGTTAACACACAACACAGCAGCACCACATTTGGTTTTCATCAACCTCAGACTTAAATAGCAGTGTTCCAAGAACCTCCACCTGGGGAACTGTAGAATCCTCAAACGGTCCACCACCTTCTCCCAAACTGCCTTCTCATACAAACCAATAAAGACATGGAATGGCCTCACCTCAACATGGATCTAGTCCAATCAGACGTGCCTCACCTCAACATGGATCTAGTCCAATCAGACGTGTCTCACCTCAACATGGATCTAGTCCAATCAGACGTGTCTCACCTCAACATGGATCTAGTCCAATCAGACGTGTCTCACCTCAACATGGATCTAGTCCAATCAGACGAGTCTCACCTCAACATGGATCTAGTCCAATCAGGATAGGATAGGACACACTAACATGACCCCACTATGGAAAGGTGAGTCTCTCAGGAACACGTACAGGTTGTTATGATCTAGGACACACTACCATGACCCCACTATGGAAAGGTGAGTCTCTCAGGAACACGTACAGGTTGTTATGATCTAGGACACACTAACATGACCCCACTATGGAAAGGTGAGTCTCTCAGGAACACGTACAGGTTGTTATGATCTAGGACGTCCACAAGCTTTACAAGACTCATCTGAATGTCTCCTGGTACCAGTTTAACACATTTATGGAAGTATATATGGAGATAGTTTAGTTCCACAAATAAGGGGTTAAATACATGTAGGAAAAAAACATGAGTTTCCTGATCTTTCTTATATCTCTCAGATAAAAAAAGTATTCTCTCCAAAAATATAAAAACCCCAAGACTATTTGGCCCTAAACAGACATAACATGGTGGCAGACTACATACAGTAGAGAGACTATATACAGTAGAGAGACTATATACAGTAGAGAGGCTATATACAGTAGACAGACTATATACAGAAGAGAGGTTATATACAGAAGAGAGGTTATATACAGTAGAGAGGTTATATACAGTAGAGAGGCTATTTACAGTAGAGAGGCTATATACAGTAGAGAGGCTATATACAGTAGAGAGACTATATACAGAAGAGAGGGTATATACAGTAGAGAGAGTATATACAGTAGAGAGGCTATATACAGTAGAGAGGCTATATACAGTAGAGAGGCTATATACAGTAGAGAGGCTATATTTTTATTTATTTTTATTTATTTCACCTTTATTTAACCAGGTAGGCAAGTTGAGAACAAGTTCTCATTTACAATTGCGACCTGGCCAAGATAAAGCAAAGCAGTTCGACAACATACAAAAACACCGAGTTACACATGGAGTAAAACAACATACAATCAATGATGCAGTAGAAAAAAATAAGACTATATACAATGTGAGCAAATGATGTGAGATAAGGGAGGTAAAGGCAAAAAATGCCATGGTGGCAAAGTAAATAAAGTATGGCAAGAAAAACACTGGAATGGTAGATTTGTAGTTTGAAGAAAGTTAAAAGTTAAAATATAAATAATATGGTGCAAAGGAGCAAAATAAATAAAATAAATAAATACAGTAGGGGAAGAGGTAGTAGTTTGGGCTAAATTAAAGATGGGCTATGTACAGGTGCAGTGATCTGTGAGCTGCTCTGACAGCTGGTGCTATATACAGTAGAGAGACTATATACAGTAGAGAGGTTATATACAGTAGAGAGGTTATATACAGTAGAGAGACTATATACAGTAGAGAGGTTATATACAGTAGAAAGACTATATACAGTAGAGATGCTATATACAGTAGAGAGGTTATATACAGTAGAGAGGCTATATACAGTAGAAAGACTATATACAGTAGAGAGGTTATATACAGTAGAGAGGTTATATACAGTAGAGAGACTATATACAGTAGAGAGGTTATATACAGTAGAAAGACTATATACAGTAGAGAGGCTATATACAGTAGATAGACTATATACAGTAGAGAGGCTATATACAGTAGATAGACTATATACAGTAGAGAGGCTATATACAGTAGATAGACTATATACAGTAGAGAGGTTATATACAGTAGATAGACTATATACAGTAGAGAGGCTATATACAGTAGATAGACTATATACAGTAGAGAGGTTATATACAGTAGAGAGGCTATATACAGTAGAGAGGTTATATACAGTAGAGAGGCTATATACAGTAGAGAGGTTATATACAGTAGAGAGACTATATACAGTAGAGAGGCTATATACAGTAGATAGACTATATACAGTAGAGAGGCTATATACAGTAGATAGACTATATACAGTAGAGAGGTTATATACAGTAGAGAGGCTATATACAGTAGAGAGGTTATATACAGTAGAGAGGCTATATACAGTAGAGAGGTTATATACAGTAGAGAGACTATATACAGTAGAGAGGCTATATACAGTAGAGAGGTTATATACAGTAGAGAGGCTATATACAGTAGAAAGACTATATACAGTAGAGAGGCTATATACAGTAGATAGACTATATACAGTAGAGAGGTTATATACAGTAGAGAGGCTATATACAGTAGAGAGGTTATATACAGTAGAGAGGTTATATACAGTAGAGAGGTTATATACAGAAGAGAGGGTATATACAGTGGAGTCTATATACAGTAGAGAGGTTATATACAGTAGAGAGGCTATATACAGTAGAGAGGCTATATACAGTAGAGAGATTATATACAGTAGATAGACTATATACAGTAGAAAGACTATATACAGTAGAGAAGTTATATACAGTAGAGAGGCTATATACAGTAGAGAGGCTATATACAGTAGAGAGACTATATACAGTAATGAGGCTATATACAGTAGAGAGACTATATACAGTAGCGAGGCTATAACAGTAGCGAGGCTATATACAGGCAGACAGAGTTCAGTGTGTCAAATCGGAGGGCCTGTTTTCCGGACCTCTGGCAGTCTCTAAGGGGGTACCACAGGGTTCAATTCTCGTGCCGACTCTTTTCTCTGTATATATCAACGATGTCGCTCTTGCTGCTGGTGATTCTCTGATCCACCTCTACGCAGACAACACCATTCTGTATACTTCTGGCCCGTCTTTGGACACTGTGTTAACTAACCTCCAGACGAGCTTCAACTCCATACAACACTCCTTTCGTGGCCTCCAACTGCTCTTAAACGCTAGTAAAACTAAATGCATGCTCCTCAACTGATAGCTACCTGCACCCGCCCGCCCACCTAGCATCACTACTCTGGACGGTTCTGACTTAGAATATGTGGACAACTACAAATACCTAGGAGTCTGGCTAGACTGTAAACTCTCCTTCCAGACTCATATCAAACATCTCCAATCCAAAATCAAATCTAGAATCAGTATTCTATTTCGCAACAAAGCCTCCTTCACTCATGCCGCCAAACGTACCCTCGTAAAACTGACTATCCTACCGATCCTCGACTTCGGCGATGCCATCTACAAAATGGCTTCCAATACTCTGCTCAGCAAACTGGATGCAGTCTATCACAGTGCCATGCGTTTTGATACCAAAGCCCCTTATACTACCCACCACTGCGACCTGTATGCTCTAGTCGGCTGGCCCTCACTACATATTCGTCTCCAGACCCACTGGCTCCAGGTAATCTATAAGTCTATGCTAGGTAAAGCTCCGCCTTATCTCAGCTCACTGGTCACCATAGCAACACTCACCCATAGCATGCGCTCCAGCAGGTATATCTCACTGGTCATCCCCAAAGCCAACACCTGCTTTGGCCGCCTTTCCTTCCAGTTCTCTGCTGCCAGTGACTGGAACGAATTGCAAAAATCGCTGAAGTTGGAGACTTTTACTTCCCTCACTAACTTTAAACATCAACTATCTGAGCAGCTAAAAGGTCGGCAACCCAAAATGTTGAAAGAGCCATATTGGACCAAAAAAACTAATCTGTCTGGAGCCGCAAAAAAATGAATAGCCTTATAATGAAGGCAACACATGCTGTAAGTGTCTATATTTGCTATAGTAGCCTAGTATCAAAATGATAAGTAGGCTACAAATACATAATGAGCATTCATGATTAAACGTTTATTTTACCTGCAGCGCATCCTGGAGAGAATGACGCACCACGTGACTACTCTGCTGTACGATGGTGCTTTAAGTTTAACTTCCATTATAATATTAATGTATTATGTTTCGTTGCATTGATGAAATTATAGAAATACAATACAGAAATCAGATTTTTGATGTCATTTTTATTTTAGGATTCGAAAAAACAACAACAAAATGTGCAACGTGCATAATAGGCCTCCTGTAATTTCAGACCTCCCCATGGAAATAAAATGCAGCCCTTTTCAATCCTCAATAATACGATACAATCCTCTTCTCTTTTCCCCCTTATCTGGGCAACAGACAGAGTGCAATAAAACAGCAGCCTTTTGAAAAGGTAAAGTATATAAAAATTAAAATAATACAGTTTAAGTTCGATTTCTGTGCATTATCCTCTTCTCTTTAGTTTTCTGCAAATGTGCAGCAGCTCCCTCTTCTCTTTTGACACGCACAATACAATGCAGCCATCCTCGGACCTGAGCAACAAAACACAATAATATCCCTATGTGTCATTCCAAATATATACTGACAAAAATCAGAAATCACTTTATAAAAAACAGCCACTTTGTTACTAAATGTGCCTATGACAGGATTGTGTTCTTACCCGTTTAATGTGACTTCTGTTTTCGGACATCACTGGACAGCTTCTCAACATCGGGGCATGTAAGATGTAACTTTAATCTTCACGCAGGACTGCAAGCTCTCATCTGTGAGGCGGGTGCGGTATTTGGATTTTATGTAGTTCATGTTTGAGAATATCTGCTCGCACAGGTATGTTGATCCAAAGATGGATAATACTCCAAATGCATATTTCTTCATGTTCCTATAACTGTCAGGAAGAATGGAAATGTCTTTCCACGTTACTCTTTTTGTTATTTGACAACTTCTCATTACAAAGCAAACATGCAGGCAATCCTTCCGCATTGGCAACGAAAGCAAATGATTCGGTCCAAGAACTGTGGAATCCTCTGTTCTCCTCAGCTAACTTCCTCTTTTTCCCTTTGGGATCCATGGCCCATGACACACCCACCGGTTTGTTTGCAACAGCCACCTGTCTGGCACTACGCCGAGCTGAAAGAAACGCATGTCGCAGGCTATGACGTAAATCTTCGTTGACAGAAATGTGGAAATTAAATATTTATTATACACATTTTTACAGCATTGGATAATAAATTATATTAAAACAAAAAATATATTCACACCATCTTTTTCCATTTTCATATTTTTGAAAAAGCTCCAGGGAGCCACTAGGGAGGCGCTAAAGAGCCGCGGGTTGCCGACCCCCGAGCTAACCGATCGCTGCAGCTGTACATAGTCCATCTGTAAACAGCCCATCCAATCTACCTACCTCATCCCCAAATAGCTTTTCGGTGAAAGCACATTTTGCAATATTCTAAGTAGATAGCCCGGCATCATAGGGCTAGCTATTTAGACACCCAGCAAGTTTAGCATTCACCAAAGTCAGATTTACTATAAGAAAAATGTTATTACCTTTGCTGTCTTCGTCAGAATGCACTACCAGGACTTCTACTTCAATAACAAATGTTGGTTTGGTCCCAAATAATCCATTGTTATATCCAAATAGCGGCGTTTTGTTCGTGCGTTCAAGACACTATCCGAAAGGGTAAATAAGGGTTACGAGCACGGCGCATTTCGTGACAAAAAAAATCTAAATATTCCATTACCGTACTTCGAAGCATGTCAACCGCTGTTTAAAATCAATTTGTATGCCATTTTTCTCGTAAAAAAGCGATAATATTCCGACCGGGAAATCGTTTTTTATTACAAAGAGAGTGAAAGTAAAAGCATGCTATCCCCTCATGCACGAGCCTCAGTCTAATGGCCCTCTGATAGAGCACTTGCCAAACGCGCTAGTGTGTTTCAGCCTGGGGATGGAATTACATCGTTCAGCTTTTTCCCGCCTTCTGAGAGCCCATGGGAGCCGTAGGAAGTGTCACGTCATGCCAGAGATCCCCTGTATTTGTTAGAGATGATCAAGGAGGGCAAGAAATGGTCAGACTGGCCACTTCCTGTAAGGAATCTTCTCAGGTTTTGGCCTGCCAAATGAGTTCTGTTATACTCACAGACACCATTCAAACAGTTTTAGAAACTTTAGGGTGTTTTCTATCCAAAGCCAATAATTATATGCATATTCTAGTTACTGGGCAGGAGTAGTAACCAGATTAAATCGGGTACGTTTTTTTTCCGGCCGTGCAAATACTGCCCCCTAGCCCCAACAGGTTAAGTACTGCAGTACTGCATCTCCTCCTCATGGACTGCACCATATTTGCCAGTTCTTGCTGTGAGATGTTACCCCACTCTTCCACCAAGGCACCTGCAAGTTCCCAGACATTTCTGGGGGGAATGGCCCTAGCCCTCACCCTCCGATCCAACAGGCCCCAGACGTGCTCAATGGGATTGAGATCCGGGCTCTTCGCTGGCCATGGCAGAACACTGATGTTACTATCTTGCAGGATATCACGCACAGAACGAGCAGTATGGCTGGTGGCATTGTCATGCAGGAGGGTAATGTCAGGATGAGCCTGCAGGAAGGGTACCACATGAGGAAGGAGGATGTCTTCCCTGTAACGCACAGCGTTGAGATTGCCTGAAATGACAACAAGCTCAGTCCGATGATGCTGTGACACACCGCCCCAGACCATGACGGACCCTCCACCTCCAAATCGATCCCGCTCCAGAGTACAGGCCTCGGTGTAACGCTCATTCCTTTGACTATAAACGTGAATCCGACCATCACCCCTGGTGAGACAAAACCGCGACTCGTCAGTGAAGAGCACTTTTGCCAGTCCTGTCTGGTCAAGCAACGGTGGGTTTGTGCCCATAGGCGACGTTGTTGCCGGTGATGTCTGGTGAGGACCTTCCTTACAACAGGCCTACAAGCCCTCAGACCAGCCTCTCTCAGCCTATTGTGGGCAGTCTGAGCACTGATGGAGGGATTGTGCGTTCCTGGTGTAACTCAGGCAGTTGTTGTTGCCATCCTATACCTGTCCCGCAGGTGTGATGTTCGGATGTACCGATCCTGTGCAGGTGTTGTTACACGTGGTCTGCCACTGCAAGGACGATCAGCTGTCTGTCCTGTCTCCCTGTAGCTCTGTCTTAGGCGTCTCACAGTACGGACATTGCAATTTATTGCCCTGGCCACATCTGCAGTCCTCATGCCTCCTTGCAGCATGCCTAAGGCACGTTCACATAGATGAGCAGGGACCCTGGGCATCTTTCTTTTGGTGTTTTTCAGAGTCAGTAGAAAGGACTCTTTAGTGTCCTACGTTTTCATAATTGTGACCTTAATTGCCTACCGTCTGTAAGCTGTTCGTGTCTTAATGACCGTTCCACAGGTGCATGTTCATTAATTGTTTATGGTTCATTGAACAAGCATGGGAAACAGTGTTTACACCCTTTACAATGAAGATCTGTGAAGTTATTTAGATTTTTACGAATTATCTTTGAAAGACAGGGTCCTGAAAAAGGGACTTTTTTAAAATTGAGTTTACAAGTGTCAAAGGCTGACTTCAAATACAAATATCAATGTGATACTAACCGGAGCATAAAACAGCTGTCTGTGAATGTAAACTGTGCCAGATAAATCCTACACATGTATTGAAATAAAAGGCAGACATCAAAGGAATTATTTAGGCCTTCAATCGACAAGGACGAGTAACGACAAACAGACTCAACCAAAGAATGAAGAAAATCATGAAATACAAAAGGAAAATCTACACATTAAAGGAAAAATCCACCCAAAACCAGTCATTCTTTATTTACTGTGTTAAATTACTCTAATATGTGAGAACAATCATTTTTGTTAACAGATTTTCATTTTGGCATTATAATAAGGTTGGTAGAAATATGGAAAATCGTTAAGGAAATCTGTTGCAGCTCAAATTGAGTACACAATCCACAATGCAATCCTCTCGCCTAAACACACTGCACTATCAATATATGCGTCAACAATCTCACCATGTTCAACCTGCAGATCGATGTGTCTCACAGAGTGGAGTTTAAATCACAACGGCAGAGATACTTCTGAGGAGATGGGAAACGTTGCCCGTGCTACATCATCCCTCGTTATTGGCCCACGCGGTGCATTCTGGGCGATTCTGGGACAGGAGGCGCTCTCCTTCACGGAGTGAATGGGAGTCTACTGGGCGCTAGCTCAAAAACCCAACGTTAACACGAATTTAGTCAACAAGAAGTACAACATTACTAATCTTTTCCGAGATGTGAGGTAAATTAGCTTGCTATAGTATCATACAGCTTTGGAATCGTGGCATTATGTACTTTCGAAGAAAATAGCCACATTTCTCGACATACAGTATACTGACTATGAGAAGGGATTGCGTGACGATTAGCTTAGCAACTACGTGACGTACCATGACAACCTGAACGTGATTGGTCGACAGTCTGCTGGGAAGGGCGCTATACATTGTTCATTAATGGATTCCTATCTCCTTTCTATAATATCTCTGGCAAAGGCACCACGCAATGCACCCTGGACTATAGAGACAGACAAATAGGAGAAACGTGTTAGACCCTCCGTTAAATTACCAATTTCCCAAGGCAGGAATATCACAAAAATATGATAAACTTCTCATTAGAAAGAAGACCTCCCGAGTTACATCGTCCAGTATTGAAATCTGTATGAATAACGTTTTGGCGATCTAAAAGTCATATTCCTATTAACTTCCAGTGTAGTGAGACTTTATCATGATGCTACGTCATACAGGACATATTTCTGCCTGCTTGAAGGCAAATAACTCAGATACACATGAAAACATGACATGACGCAGGGAATCGATAGAACATCACTCAGAAATGAACAAAAACAATACAATATTAACTTTACCTTAAGGCTGCACTGCTGATTGGACAGCGCCTCCATACAGGAAGACAATGCATAGTGGGGCTCTGCGGCCTGTGGTTGAATGGACAACGTTTCTGTCTAGTAGCCAGCTAGAAATATTCAGTTTGTGGGCATTTAAACATTTTTTGGGCACAGTTGAGTAGCATAAAATGCTGATATGGAAATAATTACAGTCACGCAGATCTTTAGAAATTGTAGGATCAATTGTAAATTGGATCTCGTGAAAAGCGTTGTTGACCCCCTGCTATAATGTATATGAAGTCACCCTTGTGGAGCGGTTCATATAGTGTACTATGACAGTGTCATTGTCTCATGTGCTTCCCACCAAAATTGTTGCTTTGCATCCAGAGATGTTCCTTATGATGTCTGCACCCAGCTCATTATGTATCTGCCTGTCTGCATTATTCACCAGGGAAAGGAAACATTCTGTGAATACTGAAGCATTGCATCAACAAGGTGGCTCTGATAATATTGAAACATTGTATAAATGAACAAGGCGGCTTGGAGAAACTGAAACATTTAGTATCAACAAGACAACTCTGAGAATATTCATATTGCAACATAGTAGCCAACGCGGAGGCAGCAGGGCCAGCTTGTCTGTCTGATATTATTGTGTTGCCTTCGCAGCATCTGGGTGCTCATTATATACTAAAACCAGCCCTACATCCACACTACAGCTAAATAACTTAGCAATATTTAATGATGTTATGCCAGCAATATTGATCTGTTCATCTTTTAATTCAGGAAGATGGACAAGCAACACTGATGGAGTGAGAGGTGGAAATGCATTATACCAGAGGTAGGTAGGCTACAGGTAGGGATTAGGATGCAGACAGAGCAACACTGATGGAGTGTGAGGTGGAAATGCATTATACCAGAGGTAGGTAGACTACAGGTAGGGATTAGGATGCAGACAGAGCAACACTGATGGAGTGTGAGGTGGAAATGCATTATACCAGAGGTAGGTAGACTACAGGTAGGGATTAGGATGCCGACAGAGGATGATGATGTTGGCCTATTTTTTATTTAACTAGGCAAGTCCGTTAAGAACAAATTCTTATTTCCAATGACGGCCTGGTTCAGGGGCAGAACAGATTTTTACCTTGTCCTTGTCAGCCCGGGGATTCAATCTAGAAACCTTTCAGGTACAGGCCCAACGCTCTAACCACTAGGCTACCTGCCGCCCCTATAAGCAAGAGGGTTATTTTTGGCTGACTACAGAAGGCTATATCAGACCGCTGATACAGTACTGCACTACTAGGGTGAAAAAATGTTTTTCCCAAAAGTTTACAACAAAAATTATAATTACATTTTTGTATTTTTCTGGGGTCGCTGCAGCACCCTCATCATGCTTACTTCCCTCAGCTATACTGTCCCCTCCCCTACTCTCTCTCCTCTGCCCTCCCCACCCCCTCCTTCCTCTTTCTCGTTCTCTCTCTCTTCCTGACATGTAGCATCAGGCCTGTTGATCTTGACTCAGGTCGCAGACCTCTGGCATCGACACTCCCCCCTTCTCCTGCTCTAACATCAGACCAATATTAAATAGATACATAAAATATACTCTCATTCATTTACATAGAGACAGATACAATCAATCATTGACACACTGAATATACAACAGTCAGATGCATGACACCATCACAACTTAACTGACATTAGTGCCTGTCCCCAGATGGACAGTTAGGCTACAGTAAAGTACATTTACAGGTGATCACATCATTGTCCTGCTTTGAGACACATTTTTACTGTCTGCTTCCAGTTGCATGTTATTTTACTAGCCCTGAAATGTATAATATCTTACAATATCAAAATATATCTCAGTAACTGTCACAAGTGTATATGAGTATAACAGCTTTCTACCTGTGCTCCAGAAGAGGATCATCAGTATCATTGCAGGTATCATATCTGTCTCTAACTGGAGCTCCACTGAGCTATACAGTCTACTGTCGTAGAGAGGACTGAAGAATGGAAAATACTGCTAGGCAAAATGACTTCTCTCTCATTACTTCCTTATTTCAATGGTGTGAGAAACTTTTTTTTAGATCAGTGGTTGAGCTCAGTCGGTAAGGACATCTACTTTGTGTATGACACAGGTAATTTTTCCAACAATTTTATCACAATTCCAGGTGGTCAGAAGTTTACATATACTAAGTTGACTGCACCTTTAAACAGCTTGATAAATTCCAGAAAATGATGTCATGGCTTTAGAAGCTTCTGATAGGCTAATTGACATCATTTGAGTCAATTGGAGGTGTACCTGTGGATGTATTTCAAGGCCTACCTTCAAACTCAGTACCTCTTTGCTTGACATGGGAAAATCAAAAGAAACTTGAAAAAAAATTGTAGACCTCCACAAGTATGGTTCATCCTTGGAAACAATTTCCAATCACCTGAAGGTACTACGTTCATCTGTACAAACAATAGTACACAAGTATAAACACCATGGGACCACGCGGCCGCCATACAGCTGAGGAAGGAGACGTGTTCTGTCTCCTAGAGATGAACGTACTTTGGTGCAAAAAGTGCAAATCAAACCCAGAACAGGAAATGACCTTGTGAAGATGCTGGAGGAAACAGGTACAAAAATATCTATATTCACAGTAAAACGAGTCCTATATCGACATAACCTGAAAGGCCGCTCAGCAAGGAAGAAGCCACTGCTCCAAAACAGCCATAAAAAAGCCAGACTATGGTTTGCAACTGCACATGGGGACAAAGATCGGACTTTTTGGAGAAATGTCCTCTGGTCTGATGAAACAAAAATAGAACTGTTTGGCCATAATGACCATTGTTATGTTTGGAGGAAAAAGGGGGAGGCTTGCAAGCCGAAGAACATCATCCCAACCGTGAAGCATGGGGGTTGCAGCATCATGTTGTTGGGGGGCTTTGCTGCAGGAGGGACTGGTGCCCTTCACAAAATAGATGGCATCATGAGGACGGAAAATTATGTGGATAAATTGAAGCAACATCTCAAGACATCAGTCAGGAAGTTAAAGCTTGGTCGCAAATGGGTCTTCCAAATGGACAATGACCCCAAGCATACTTCCAAAGTTGTGGCAAAATGGCTTAAGGACAACAAAGTAAAGGTATTGGAGTGGCCATTACAAAGCCCTGACCTCAACCCTATAGAAAATGTGTGGGCAGAACTGAAAAAGCATGTGTGAGCAAGGAGTACTACAAACCTGACTCAGTTACACCAGCTCTGTCAGGAGGAATGGGCTAAAATTCACCCAACTTATTGAAGGAAGCTTGTGGAAAGCTACCTGAAACATTTGACCCAAGTTAAACAATTTAAAGGCAATGCTACCAAATACTAATTGAGTGTATGTAAACTTCTGACCCACTGGGAATGTGATGAAATAAATAAAAGCTGAAATAAATAATTATCTCTACTATTATTCTGACATTTCACATTCTTAAAATAAAGTGGTGATCCTAACTGACCTAAGACAGGGATTTTTTTACTAGGATTAAATGTCAGGAATTGTGAAGAACTGAGCTTAAATGTATTTGGATAAGGTCTATGTAAACTTCCGACTTCAACTTTAGTGTGTTCTATTATTTCACCTCGAACTTTCTACTGTTGAGTTCACCTCTTATAGAATATTGGCTTAACCTGTTGGGGCTAGGGGGCAGTATTGAGAATTTTGAAAAAAATATGTGCACATTTTTAACTGCCACCTACACCAACTCAGAAGCTAGGATATGCATATTATTACCAGATTTGGATAGAAAACACTCTGAATTTTCTAAAACTGTTTGAATGGTGTCTGTAAGTATAACAAAACTCATATTGCAGGCAAAAACCTGTGAAAAATAGATTTAAAAAAATGTGAATTTTGTGACTGTACTATTTAGTGTCATTGTTTTATAGATACCATAGTGAGGAGCAGGAGGAGCACTGCCAGAGCAAAATGACCTCCAGCAGGCAGTTTGTTTTCACAGAAGTGTGATTGACTTGGAGTTACATTGTGTTGTTTAAGTGTTCCCTTTATTTTTTGAGCAGTGTATTTAGGTGCTGGAACAAACTGTCCACTTAGGAAGCAACACTGATTGACAATACATTTCACATGCTGTTGTGCAAATGGAATAGACAACAGGTGGAAATTATAGGCAATTAGCAAGACACCCCCAATAAAGGAGTGGTTCTGCAGGTGGGGACCACAGACCACTTCTCAGTTCCTATGCTTCCTGGCTGATGTTTTGGTCACTTTTGAATGCTGGCGGTGCTTTCACTCTAGTGGTAGCATGAGACGGAGTCTACAACCCACACAAGTGGCTCAGGTAGTGCAGCTCATCCAGGATGGCACATCAATGCGAGCTGTGGCAAGAAGGTTTGCTGTGTCTGTCAGCGTAGTGTCCAGAGCATGGAGGCGCTACCAGGAGACAGGCCAGTACATCAGGAGATGTGGAGGAGGCCGTAGGAGGGCAACAACCCAGCAGCAGGACCGCTACCTCCGCCTTTGTGCAAGGAGGAGCAGGAGGAGCACTGCCAGAGCCCTGCAAAATGACCTCCAGCAGGCCACAAATGTGCATGTGTCTGCTCAAACGGTCAGAAACAGACTCCATGAGGGTGGTATGAGGGCCCGATGTCCACAGGTGGGGGTTGTGCTTACAGCCCAACACCGTGCAGGACGTTTGGCATTTGCCAGAGAACACCAAGATTGGCAAATTCGCCACTGTGCTCTTCACAGATGAAAGCAGGTTCACACTGAGCACGTGACAGACGTGACAGAGTCTGGAGACGCCGTGGAGAACGTTCTGCTGCCTGCAACATCCTCCAGCATGACCGGTTTGGCGGTGGGTCAGTCATGGTGTGGGGTGGCATTACTTTGGGGGGCCGCACAGCCCTCCATGTGCTCGCCAGAGGTAGCCTGACTGCCATTAGGTACCGAGATGAGATCCTCAGACCCCTTGTGAGACCATATGCTGGTGTGGTTGGCCCTGGGTTCCTCCTAATGCAAGACAATGCTAGACCTCATGTGGCTGGAGTGTGTCAGCAGTTCCTGCAAGAGGAAGGCATTGATGCTATGGACTGGCCCGCCCGTTCCCCAGACCTGAATCCAATTGAGCACATCTGGGACATCATGTCTCGCTCCATCCACCAACGCCACGTTGCACCACAGACTGTCCAGGAGTTGGCGGATGCTTTAGTCCAGGTCTGGGAGGAGATCCCTCTGGAGACCATCCGCCACCTCATCAGGAGCATGCCCAGGCGTTGTAGGGAGGTCATACAGGCACGTGGAGGCCACACACACTACTGAGCCTCATTTTGACTTGTTTTAAGGACATTACATCAAAGTTGGATCAGCCTGTAGTGTGGTTTTCCACTTTAATTTTGAGTCCAACTCCATATCCAGACCTCCATGGGTTGATAAATTGGATTTACATTGATTATTTTTGTGTGATTTTGTTGTCAGCACATTCAACTATGTAAAGAAAAAAGTATTTAATAAGATTATTTCATTCATTCAGATCTAGGATGTGTTATTTTAGTGTTCCCTTTATTTTTTTGAGCAGTGTATAAACAGTACCAGCACCCAAAATGAGTACTGATGAGGTCTCATGTTAGAGCAGGAGAAGGGGGGATGTGGTGTAGAAGCTAGAGGTCTGTTACCCAAGTCAACTCAACAGGTCTGATGCTTTATGTCAGGGTCAGGCTGGGCTGGGCCAAGAGAGGAAAAGGTTACTGGTTATGATGACATCACTGGTGAGAAGTCAGTAATGAAAAGATATTCAGTTGACTGCATGTTAGTCTGTCAGCCCCATCTCTTTAAAAAAAAACATTATACATGCAAAATAACTACAAATTAATCTTGCAAAATGATAATGACCAGTCTCTTACCTGAACAGATCACATAATGACCAGTCTCTTCCCTGAACAGATCACATAATGACCAGTCTCTTCCCTGAACAGATCACATAATGACCAGTCTCTTCCCTGAACAGATCACATAATGGCCAGTCTCTTCCCTGAACAGATCACATAATGGCCAGTCTCTTCCCTGAACAGATCACATAATGACCAGTCTCTTCCCTGAACAGATCACATAATGACCAGTCTCTTCCCTGAACAGATCACATAATGACCAGTTCTACCATCACAGTAACCAGGTCCTCCTTCTCTGAATTCACACTCTGTAACAGTAGACTCATGTCCCCTGAAACTCTTTATGGCGACTCCTCGTCTTCCATCTTCAACCAGAGGTCCTTCAGATACAGCTACAGGATTCCCACAGTCCATCTCTCTACACACAATCTTAACCTCTCTCATCATGCTCCACCACCCAGAACATAGACCCAACCACTCTCCTCTGGAGAAGACTTCCACTGTCCCAGAACAGGAAGTGGTCCCATTCACCAGTCTGACTGAGTCTTCAGCTGTAAACAGCAGAAATGAAAACACAGTGGTGAGGACAGATGACAGTGATTCTGTTATTCTAACAGCAGTAGTGCTTTGTGGTTGACAAGTATTAGTAGTTCCATAAAACACTACTTGTTATTGGGGTTTAGAATGGTTTGTATGGACACATGAATTTCTCCATGTGGGATAATAAAGTTGACTAATATTGAACTGCTATAATCACTGTAGATTTATAATCTACCTACCTGGTGGACTGACGCTTTGAGCCTGGAGATCTGAGGAGAAAGAGAGAGAAAGAGACAGAGGAAGAGAGAGACATTTAATACATTTGCTTTCATCTGTTTTTTTCCTTTCGTCTGTCATAAATACACATTAGACATGGGGGGTGGGGGGGTCATGAATACACATTATACATGGATATATCAGACAAGGCAAAATGTACAGAATTGGAAGAAAATTACCTTTAAAACTGCACACTGTTCTCTCCACCAACAAGAGGGGTGTAAGTGTCACGGGTGTCGTAGGAAGTGGACCAAATCGCAGCGGGTTGAGTAATGTAAATTTGAGTTGAGTAAATCATAATGATTTTATTTAAATATAAGGACGAACCCTACACGAAACGAAACAAGAAAACGTACGGTGGAACAGGATTACAGGCTAAACACAAAGCTATGCAATCTCAACTACCCACAATACCCCATACAAAACAACCCCTATACATAGGACCTTCAATCAGAGGCAATGAGGAACAGCTGCCTCCAATTGAAGGTCCAATCAATAAACTGAACATAGACGTAAACAACCTAGAACTAACATAGAATAACCTAACCTAGAACCTAAACCTAAAACCCCGGTACACTTTAAACCAACACCCCTCTACATAACACATAGCCCAATAAACCCCGAAACACTCTAAACAAATACCCCTTCTACATAAACACAAAATATAACAAACCCCTAAACACTCTAAACAAATACCCTCTGCCACGTCCTGACCAAACTACAATAACAAATAAGCCCTTTACTGGTCAGGACGTGACAGTAAAGGAGTAGGGGGAAGTTACACCTAGACACTGATCTGGGGTCAGTTTGGGATTTTCCCCACTAATGGTTAATGTTAGGATTGGGGGAGGAGAAGCAGATCCTGATCTGTACCTAGAGGAATCTTCACCTTGGGGCTGAGGCCACAGAAAGACCATCCATTTCCAATACCCACATCAAATAAAATCAAATTATATTAGTCACATGCCCCGAATACAAACCGTGTACCTTACAGTGAATGCTTACTTACAAGCCCTTAACCAACAATGTTTTAAGAAGAAAAGAAAGTGTTAAGTAAAAAATTGAAAATAAAAGTAACAACTAATTAAAGAGCAGCAGGAAAATAACAATAGTGAGGTTTTATACAGGAGGTACCAGTACAGAGTCAATGTGGAGGCTTTATACAGGAGGTACCAGTACAGAGTCAATGTGGAGGCTTTATACAGGAGGTACCAGTACAGAGTCAATGTGGAGGCTATATACAGGAGGTACCACTACAGAGTCAATGTGGAGACTATATACAGGAGGTACCAGTACAGAGTCAATGTGGAGGCTATATACAGGAGGTACTGGTACAGAGTCAATGTGGAGGCTATATACAGGGGTACCGGTACAGAGTCAATGTGGAGGCTATATACAGGAGGTACCAGTACAGAGTCAATGTGGAGACTATATACAGGAGGTACCAGTACAGAGTCAATGTGGAGGCTATATACAGGAGGTACTGGTACAGAGTCAATGTGGAGGCTATATACATGGGTAATGGTACAGAGTCAATGTGGAGGCTATATACAGGAGGTCCAGTACAGAGTCAATGTGGAGGCTATATACAGGGTTACTGGTACAGAGTCAATGTGGAGGCTATATACAGGGGTACCGGTACAGAGTCAATGTGGAGGCTATGTACAGGGGTACTGGTACAGAGTCAATGTGGAGGCTATATACAGGGGTACCAGTACAGAGTCAATGTGGAGGCTATATACAGGGGTACTGGTACAGAGTCAATGTGGAGGCTATATACAGGAGGTACCAGTACAGAGTCAATGTGGAGGCTTTATACAAGAGGTACCAGTACAGAGTCAATGTGGAGGCTATATACAGGAGGTACCAGTACAGAGTCAATGTGGAGGCTATATACATGGGTAATGGTACAGAGTCAATGTGGAGGCTATATACAGGAGGTCCAGTACAGAGTCAATGTGGAGGCTATATACAGGGGTACCAGTACAGAGTCAATGTGGAAGCTATATACAGGGGTACCAGTACATAGTCAATGTGGAGGCTATATACAGGGGTACTGGTACAGAGTCAATGTGGAGGCTATATACAGGAGGTACCAGTACAGAGTCAATGTGGAGGCTTTATACAAGAGGTACCAGTACAGAGTCAATGTGGAGGCTATATACAGGAGGTACCAGTACAGAGTCAATGTGGAGGCTATATACATGGGTAATGGTACAGAGTCAATGTGGAGGCTATATACAGGAGGTCCAGTACAGAGTCAATGTGGAGGCTATATACAGGGGTACCAGTACAGAGTCAATGTGGAAGCTATATACAGGGGTACCAGTACATAGTCAATGTGGAGGCTATATACAGGGGTACTGGTACAGAGTCAATGTGGAGGCTATATACAGGGGTACCGGTACAGAGTCAATGTGGAGGCTATATACAGGGGTACCGGTACAGAGTCAATGTGCGGGGGCACTGGTTAGTTGAGGTAATATGTACATGTAGGGAGAGTTAAAGTGACTATGGATAGATAATAAACAGAGAGTAGCAGCAGCGTAAAAGAGGGGTCTGGGTAGCCCTTTGATTAGCTGTTCAGGAGTCTTGTAACTTGGCGGTAGAAGCTGTTAAGAAGCCTTTTGGACCTAGACTTGGTGCTCCGGTACCGCTTGCCATGCGGTAGCAGAGAGAACAGTCTATGACTAGGGTGGCTGTAGTCAGACAATATTTAGGACCTTCCGCTGACACCGCCGGATATAGAGGTCCTGGATGGCAGGAAGCTTGGCCCCAGTGATGTACTGTACTGACCCAGTCACTTGCGCTTCCTGCTTTACTTTTTGCTTGTAAGCAGCAATCAGGAGGATAGAATTATGGTCAGATTTGCCAAATGGAGGGCGAGGGAGAGCTTTTTATGCGTCTCTGTGTGTGCAGTAAAGGTGGTCTAATTTTTTCCCCTCTGGTTGCACATTTAACATGCTGGTAGAAATGAGGTAAAAGTGATTTGAGTTTCCCTGCATCCCGGCCATTAGGAACACCTCCTCTGGATGAACGTCTTCCTGTTTGATTATGGCGGTAAACAGCTCATTGAGTGTGGTTTAAGTACCAGCATCGGTCTGCGGCGGTGTATTTAAAAAACATTTTTATTATATTTAACTAGGCAAGTCAGTCAAGAACAAATTGTTATTTACAATGACGGCCTACCTTGTTCAGGGGCAGAACTACAGATTTTTATACGGGGGCCAGTCGTGTATAGCCGTAACGGACATTTTGGTGACCTAATTTGACCTTTTCTGCTGCTTTTGAGACACAGTTCGATCCCTCCTTGGGGCACTACTTGATTGAGTAAATAAAACATTAAACAATCACAATACAGTAACTAAACAATCACAATACAGTAACTACGACTAAACAATCACAATACAGTAACTATTACTAAACCATCACAATACAGTAACTACAACTAAACCATCACAATACAGTGACTACGACTAAACAATCACAATACAGTGACTACGACTAAACAATCACAATACAGTAACTATTACTAAACCATCACAATACAGTAACTATGACTAAACAATCACAATACAGTGACTACGACTAAACAATCACAATACAGTAACTATTACTAAACCATCACAATACAGTAACTATTACTAAACAATCACAATACAGTAATTACGACTAAACAACCACAATACAGCAACTAAACCATCACTCTTCTAAAGACCCCCAACATTGATTATGTTGTTATTAATTTGCTGACGTGCCATTGTACTTATACTCACTGTATAGCTGAATATTGAGGCCTCTCTGTGTGTAGCTCTCTGCCAAAACCCGCAGCCCTGCGTCTGTGAGAAGAGGTGAGAAAAGGGACTGTGGATGACAGAGACACACAGAGAGACACAGAGAGACACAGAGAGACACAGAGAGACACAGAGACACAGAGACACAGAGAGACACAGAGAGACACAGAGAGACACAGAGAGACACAGAGAGACACAGAGAGACACAGAGACACAGAGAGACACAGAGAGACACAGAGAGACACAGAGAGACACAGAGACACAGAGAGACACAGAGAGACACAGAGAGACACAGAGAGACACAGAGACAGCTTCTGTTTTTCTCTGAAACAAGGGCAGATTTACATACTGCTGAGACCAGTTCTCAGAAACCTTGTGTTAAGAATAACTTGTTCTTTTAGCTGCACATACAGGGTTTGACACCATAAGGTGTGATCTATATAAGATCCTGTCTTTCTTTTGTTCGGGGCAGAACTCAGGAGAGACATCAGTTGTATGTTGATCTTTGACTTCTGTCTACAGCTGTATTCTAATTAGAATATCTTCATTTTATATATTCACATTTTGAAGTTTTCCTTATTTGTAAATAACGGAGCCCAGAAAAGTGGAACCAACATGTTTTCAACTCAGAAAAAAGCACAGAATTTCATCAGACTGTAAACATTAAGCCATAGTCTTTTACAATATTATCAATCACCCTTTGATTTGATAGATATGGAGAGTAATTATGTAGATATTGAGAATGGATATGAAGGAGTAGATCTCTCCAATCCTCAAATAAAATGCAGCAAACATTAAATAAACAAGTAATTACAATGTATTTACATTGTGGATAATGTGTGTTGTGTTTTATTTTTCCTTGTCAGCCACCCATCTCTGCTTTGTCAGTCTTGATAGGCCCAGTGTCTTCTGGGTGAGGCTGTCAGGCAGATCTGAAAGAGAGACACACAAAGTGACAGTAAGTATACAGGTCAACAACATGTGTGTGTACATCTGTTGGTGTGACTGAGCATATGCAATAGAATTCTGAATGACCTGTATCCATCTGGGTCTCCTCAACAGTTTCTCCCTTCACGGCCAGTGTAGTAGGAACTGGTGCAGCCGGTAAATGAAAGACCACAGCAGAGGACTGCTGAGACTGCAGCTGAACTGCTGGGGCTGGCAGATCTAAAAGAGAGAGGCACAATTTTCTGAACTTACAATAATCATAAACTAAACAGACTGAATGAGTGTAAGGCCTAGATCCAATCAGATCAAGTGTTAACCGGTGATATCTGACACCACATAGTTGATGTTTTGGCCATGTCAGAGGTGAATAACAACGACGCTAGTTAACTGCACCCCATATCAACCAACTACTATCTGGTCACAAGGCTACGTTGTTATCATTTAGTAATGTTGTACTGTAACCTACTGCACCATATCAACCAACTACTATCTGGTCACAAGGCTACGTTGTTATCATTTAGTAATGTTGTACTGTAGTCTACTGCACCATATCAACCAACTACTATCTGGTCACAAGGCTACGTTGTTATCATTTAGTAATGTTGTACTGTAAACTACTGCACCATATCAACCAACTACTATCTGGTCACAAGGCTACGTTGTTAACATTTAGTAATGTTGTACTGTAGTCTACTGCACCATATCAACCAACTACTATCTGGTCACAAGGCTACGTTGTTATCATTTAGTAATGTTGTACTGTAACCTACTGCACCATATCAACCAACTACTATCTGGTCACAAGGCTACGTTGTTATCATTTAGTAATGTTGTACTGTAACCTACTGCACCATATCAACCAACTACTAGCTGGTCACAAGGCTACGTTGTTATCATTTAGTAATGTTGTACTGTAACCTACTGCACCATATCAACCAACTACTAGCTGGTCACAAGGCTACGTTGTTATCATTTAGTAATGTTGTACTGTAACCTACTGCACCATATCAACCAACTACTATCTGGTCACAAGGCTACGTTGTTATCATTTAGTAATGTTGTACTGTAGTCTACTGCACCATATCAACCAACTACTATCTGGTCACAAGGCTACGTTGTTATCATTTAGTAATGTTGTACTGTAACCTACTGCACCATATCAACCAACTACTATCTGGTCACAAGGCTACGTTGTTATCATTTAGTAATGTTGTACTGTAGTCTACTGCACCATATCAACCAACTACTATCTGGTCACAAGGCTACGTTGTTATCATTTAGTAATGTTGTACTGTAGTCTACTGCACCATATCAACCAACTACTATCTGGTCACAAGGCTACGTTGTTATAATTTAGTAATGTTGTACTGTAACCTACTGCACCATATCAACCAACTACTAGCTGGTCACAAGGCTACGTTGTTATCATTTAGTAATGTTGTACTGTAACCTACTGCACCATATCAACCAACTACTATCTGGTCACAAGGCTACGTTGTTATCATTTAGTAATGTTGTACTGTAGTCTACTGCACCATATCAACCAACTACTATCTGGTCACAAGGCTACGTTGTTATCATTTAGTAATGTTGTACTGTAACCTACTGCACCATATCAACCAACTACTAGCTGGTCACAAGGCTACGTTGTTATCATTTAGTAATGTTGTACTGTAGTCTACTGCACCATATCAACCAACTACTAGCTGGTCACAAGGCTACGTTGTTATCATTTAGTAATGTTGTACTGTAACCTACTGCACCATATAAACCAACTACTATCTGGTCACAAGGCTACGTTGTTATCATTTAGTAATGTTGTACTGTAACCTACTGCACCAAATCAACCAACTACTAGCTGGTCACAAGGCTACGTTGTTATCATTTAGTAATGTTGTACTGTAGTCTACTGCACCATATCAACCAACTACTATCTGGTCACAAGGCTACGTTGTTATCATTTAGTAATGTTGTACTGTAACCTACTGCACCATATCAACCAACTACTATCTGGTCACAAGGCTACGTTGTTATCATTTAGTAATGTTGTACTGTAACCTACTGCACCATATCAACCAACTACTAGCTGGTCACAAGGCTACGTTGTTATCATTTAGTAATGTTGTACTGTAGTCTACTGCACCATATCAACCAACTACTATCTGGTCACAAGGCTACGTTGTTATAATTTAGTAATGTTGTACTGTAACCTACTGCACCATATCAACCAACTAGTAGCTGGTCCCAAGGCTACGTTGTTATCATTTAGTAATGTTGTACTGTAACCTACTGCACCATATCAACCAACTACTATCTGGTCACAAGGCTACGATGTTATCATTTAGTAATGTTGTACTGTAGTCTACTGCACCATATCAACCAACTACTAGCTGGTCACAAGGCTACGTTGTTATCATTTAGTAATGTTGTACTGTAACCTACTGCACCATATCAACCAACTACTAGCTGGTCACAAGGCTACGTTGTTATCATTTAGTAATGTTGTACTGTAACATACTGCACCATATCAACCAACTACTAGCTGGTCACAAGGCTATTGTGTTATCATTTAGTAATGTTGTACTGTAACCTACTGCACCATATCAACCAACTACTATCTGGTCACAAGGCTACGTTGTTATCATTTAGTAATGTTGTACTGTAACCTACTGCACCATATCAACCAACTACTATCTGGTCACAAGGCTACATTGTTATCATTTAGTAATGTTGTACTGTAGTCTACTGCACCATATCAACCAACTACTATCTGGTCACAAGGCTACGTTGTTATCATTTAGTAATGTTGTACTGTAACCTACTGCACCATATCAACCAACTACTATCTGGTCACAAGGCTACGTTGTTATCATTTAGTAATGTTGTACTGTAACCTACTGCACCATATCAACCAACTACTATCTGGTCACAAGGCTACGTTGTTATCATTTAGTAATGTTGTACTGTATGCTACTGCACCATATCAACCAACTACTATCTGGTCACAAGGCTACGTTGTTATCATTTAGTAATGTTGTACTGTAACCTACTGCACCATATCAACCAACTACTATCTGGTCACAAGGCTACGTTGTTATCATTTAGTAATGTTGTACTGTAGTCTACTGCACCATATCAACCAACTACTATCTGGTCACAAGGCTACGTTGTTATCATTTAGTAATGTTGTACTGTAGTCTACTGCACCATATCAACCAACTACTATCTGGTCACAAGGCTACGTTGTTATCATTTAGTAATGTTGTACTGTAACCTACTGCAATTAGTCTGTTATAATGTTTATCCAGTGTATCTATGTATTTAACTAAAGTCTGTTATAATGTTTATCCAGTGTATCTATGTATTTAATTAGTCTGTTATAATGTTTATCCAGTGTATCTATGTATTTAATTAAAGTCTGTTATAATGTTTATCCAGTGTATCTATGTATTTAACTAAAGTCACATGATGTACTGATGAGACCTGCTCCCTCTGCTAGAACACTTCCCCTTTGTCTACATGACTGACTCATGGTTCTGGACTCACAGCCAAATGCTGTTTCTCCATATCCTGTTAATTATCAGTAGACTGAACTAAGCTGTGAGAGATGAACAGGACAAATGGTTGTTGTTCCTTTGAGAAACAGTGTTGAGACATTGAGCACTGAGAAATGGTGTAACATTTCTCAACAAGACCTCACCACATAATTCTATCTAGTGAGAGTGTAGACAACCATTAGCTTATTTTACCAATTCAAAAATAACATAATTTTGTCAAGGGACCCAACGAATAACAACGATGCTAGTCTACTGCACCCCATATCAACCAACTACTATCTGGTCACAAGGCTACGTTGTTATCATTTAGTAATGTTGTACTGTAGTCTACTGCACCATATCAACCAACTACTATCTGGTCACAAGGCTACGTTGTTATCATTTAGTAATGTTGTACTGTAGTCTACTGCACCATATCAACCAACTACTATCTGGTCACAAGGCTACGTTGTTATCATTTAGTAATGTTGTACTGTAGTCTACTGCACCATATCAACCAACTACTATCTGGTCACAAGGCTACGTTGTTATCATTTAGTAATGTTGTACTGTAACCTACTGCACCATATCAACCAACTACTATCTGGTCACAAGGCTACGTTGTTATCATTTAGTAATGTTGTACTGTAACCTACTGCACCATATCAACCAACTACTATCTGGTCACAAGGCTACGTTGTTATCATTTAGTAATGTTGTACTGTAGTCTACTGCACCATATCAACCAACTACTATCTGGTCACAAGGCTACATTGTTATCATTTAGTAATGTTGTACTGTAGTCTACTTCACCATATCAACCAACTACTAGCTGGTCCCAAGGCTACGTTGTTATCATTTAGTAATGTTGTACTGTAGTCTACTGCACCATATCAACCAACTACTATCTGGTCACAAGGCTACGTTGTTATCATTTAGTAATGTTGTACTGTAGTCTACTGCACCATATCAACCAACTACTATCTGGTCACAAGGCTACGTTGTTATCATTTAGTAATGTTGTACTGTAACCTACTGCACCATATCAACCAACTACTATCTGGTCACAAGGCTACGTTGTTATCATTTAGTAATGTTGTACTGTAACCTACTGCACCATATCAACCAACTACTATCTGGTCACAAGGCTACGTTGTTATCATTTAGTAATGTTGTACTGTAGTCTACTGCACCATATCAACCAACTACTATCTGGTCACAAGGCTACGTTGTTATCATTTAGTAATGTTGAACTGTAACCTACTGCACCATATCAACCAACTACTATCTGGTCACAAGGCTACGTTGTTATCATTTAGTAATGTTGTACTGTAACCTACTGCACCATATCAACCAACTACTATCTGGTCACAAGGCTACGTTGTTATCATTTAGTAATGTTGTACTGTAGTCTACTGCACCATATCAACCAACTACTATCTGGTCACAAGGCTACGTTGTTATCATTTAGTAATGTTGTACTGTAGTCTACTGCACCATATCAACCAACTACTATCTGGTCACAAGGCTACGTTGTTATCATTTAGTAATGTTGTACTGTAGTCTACTGCACCATATCAACCAACTACTAGCTGGTCACAATGCTACGTTGTTATCATTTAGTAATGTTGTACTGTAACCTACTGCACCATATGAACCAACTACTATCTGGTCACAAGGCTACGTTGTTATCATTTAGTAATGTTGTACTGTAGTCTACTGCACCATATCAACCAACTACTATCTGGTCACAAGGCTACGTTGTTATCATTTAGTAATGTTGTACTGTAGTCTACTGCACCATATCAACCAACTACTATCTGGTCACAAGGCTACATTGTTATCATTTAGTAATGTTGTACTGTAACCTACTGCACCATATCAACCAACTACTATCTGGTCACAAGGCTACGTTGTTATCATTTAGTAATGTTGTACTGTAGTCTACTGCACCATATCAACCAACTACTATCTGGTCACAAGGCTACGTTGTTATCATTTAGTAATGTTGTACTGTAACCTACTGCACCATATCAACCAACTACTATCTGGTCACAAGGCTACGTTGTTATCATTTAGTAATGTTGTACTGTAACCTACTGCACCATATCAACCAACTACTATCTGGTCACAAGGCTACGTTGTTATCATTTAGTAATGTTGTACTGTAACCTACTGCACCATATGAACCAACTACTATCTGGTCACAAGGCTACGTTGTTATCATTTAGTAATGTTGTACTGTAGTCTACTGCACCATATCAACCAACTACTATCTGGTCACAAGGCTACATTGTTATCATTTAGTAATGTTGTACTGTAACCTACTGCACCATATCAACCAACTACTATCTGGTCACAAGGCTACGTTGTTATCATTTAGTAATGTTGTACTGTAGTCTACTGCACCATATCAACCAACTACTATCTGGTCACAAGGCTACATTGTTATCATTTAGTAATGTTGTACTGTAGTCTACTGCACCATATCAACCAACTACTAGCTGGTCACAAGGCTACGTTGTTATCATTTAGTAATGTTGTACTGTAGTCTACTGCACCATATCAACCAACTACTATCTGGTCACAAGGCTACATTGTTATCATTTAGTAATGTTGTACTGTAGTCTACTGCACCATATCAACCAACTACTATCTGGTCACAAGGCTACGTTGTTATCATTTAGTAATGTTGTACTGTAGTCTACTGCACCATATCAACCAACTACTAGCTGGTCACAAGGCTACGTTGTTATAATTTAGTAATGTTGTACTGTAGTCTACTGCACCATATCAACCAACTACTAGCTGGTCACAAGGCTACGTTGTTATAATTTAGTAATGTTGTACTGTAACCTACTGCACCATATCAACCAACTACTATCTGGTCACAAGGCTACGTTGTTATCATTTAGTAATGTTGTACTGTAACCTACTGCACCATATCAACCAACTACTATCTGGTCACAAGGCTACGTTGTTAACATTTAGTAATGTTGTACTGTAACCTACTGCACCATATCAACCAACTACTATCTGGTCACAAGGCTACGTTGTTATCATTTAGTAATGTTGTACTGTAGTCTACTGCACCATATCAACCAACTACTAGCTGGTCACAAGGCTACGTTGTTATCATTTAGTAATGTTGTACTGTAACCTACTGCACCATATCAACCAACTACTATCTGGTCACAAGGCTACGTTGTTATCATTTAGTAATGTTGTACTGTAGTCTACTGCACCATATCAACCAACTACTATCTGGTCACAAGGCTACGTTGTTATCATTTAGTAATGTTGTACTGTAGTCTACTGCACCATATCAACCAACTACTATCTGGTCACAAGGCTAAGTTGTTATCATTTAGTAATGTTGTACTGTAGTCTACTGCACCGTATCAACCAACTACTATCTGGTCACAAGGCTACGTTGTTATCATTTAGTAATGTTGTACTGTAACCTACTGCACCCCATATCATAGCCCCCCCTCTCCTTCTCCATGGCCGACGTGAGTAAGACATTTAAACGTGTTAACCCTCACAAGGCTGCTGGCCCAGATGGCATCCTTAGCCGCGTCCTCAGAGCATGCACAGACCAGCTGGCTGGGGTATTTACGGACATATTCAATCAATCCCTATCCCAGTATGCTGTCCCCACATGCTTCAAGATAGCCACCATTGTTCCTGTTCCCAAGAAAGCTAAGATAACTGAACTAAATGACTATCACACCGTAGCACTCACTTCTGTCATCATGAAGTGCTTTTAGTGACTAGTCAAGGATCATATCACCTCCACCTTACCTGCCACCCTTGACCCACTTCAGTTTGCATATCGCCCCAACAGGTCCACAGACGATGCAATCGCCATCACACTGCACACTGCCCTATCCCATCTGGACAAGAGGAATACCTGTTCATTGACTACAGCTCAGCATTCAACACTATAGTACCCTCCAAGCTCATCATTAAGCTTAAGGCCCTGGGTCTCAACCCCGCCTTGTGCAATTGGGTCCTGGACTTTCTGACGGGCCGCCCCCAGGTGGTGAAGGTAGGAAACAACATCTCCACTTCGCTGATCCTCAACACTGTGGCCCTACAAGGGTGCGTGCTCATCCCCCTCCTGTACTCCCTGTTCACCCATGACTGCGTGGCCATGCACGCCTCCAACTCGATCATCAAGTTTGCAGACGATACAAAAGTAGTGGGCTTGATTACAAAGAACGACGAGACAGCCTACAGGGAGGAGGTGAGAGCGCTCGGAGTGTGTGTCAGGAAAACAACCTCTAACTCAAGGTCAACAAAACAAAGGAGATGATCGTGGACTTCGAGAAACAGCAGAGAGCACCCCACTATCCACATCGACGGGACAGTAGCGGAGAAAGTTCCTCAGCGTACACATCACGGATAAACTGAAAGATCCACCCACACAGACAGCGTGGTGACAAAGGCGCAACAGCGCCTCTTCAACCTCAGGAGACTGAAGAAATGTGGCTTGTCACCTAAAACCCTCACAAACGCACAATCGAGAGCATCCTGTCGGGCTGTATCACTGCGTGGTACGGCAACTGCACCACCCTCAACATTCATTTGAAAAACAGTGTTGTGACAATGAGCACTGAGAAATGGCGTGACATTTCTCAACAAGACCTTACCACAAACCAACAGCAGCCTCTCAGTTCCATAGTCCTTTGGCTGAAACCAAACTCTATTTCGTTGGGCTCTTAACTCTGCACCTTTTGAGTGATTGTTATTAACCGCTCCGCTACGGCCCCTCTGCTCCGCTACGGCCCCTCTGCTCCGCTATGGGCCCTTTGCTCCGCTATGGGCCCTCTGCTCTGCTATGGGCCCTCTGCTCTGCTATGGGCCCTCTCAGCCGGCTGGCTAAGAGAGCCCTAGTGGAGCCGGCTGGCTGAGAGGGCCCTAGTGGAGCCGGCTGGCTGAGAGGTCCCTAGTGGAGCTGGCTGGCTGAGAGGTCCCTAGTGGAGCCTGCTGGCTGAGAGGTCCCTAGTGGAGTCAGCTGGCTGAGAGGGCCCTAGTGGAGCTGGCTGGCTGAGAGGGCCCTAGTGGAGCTGGCTGGCTGAGAGGGCCCTAGAGGAGATGGCTGGCTGAGAGAGCCCTAGTGGAGCCTTCCCTGTAGCTCAGTTGGTAGAGCATGGTGTTTGCAACACCAGGGTTGTGGGTTCGATTCCCACGGGGGGCCAGCACAGAAAAAAAAAAAAAAAAAAAAAGAAATGTATGAAAAAATGTATGAAATGTATGCATTCACTACTGTAAGTCGCTCTGGATAAGAGCGTCTGCTAAATGACGTAAATGTAAATGTAGTGGAGCCGGCTGGCTGAGAGGGCCCTAGTTGAGCCGGCTGGCTGAGAGGGCCCTAGTGGAGCCTGCTGGCTGAGAGGTCCCTAGTGGAGCTGGCTGGCTGAGAGGTCCCTAGTGGAGCCTGCTGGCTGAGAGGTCCCTAGTGGAGTCAGCTGGCTGAGAGGGCCCTTGTGGAGCTGGCTGGCTGAGAGGGCCCTAGTGGAGCTGGCTGGCTGAGAAGTCCCTAGTGGAGCTGGCTGGCTGAGAGGTCCCTAGTGGAGCTGGCTGGCTGAGAGGGCCCTATTGGAGCCTGCTGGCTGAGAGGTCCCTAGTGGAGTCAGCTGGCTGAGAGGGCCCTAGTGGAGCTGGCTGGCTAAGAGGGCCCTAGTGGAGCTGGCAGGCTGAGAGGGCCCTAGAGGAGATGGCTGGCTGAGAGGGCCCTAGTGGAGCCGGCTGGCTGAGAGGGCCCTAGTGGAGCTGGCTGGCTGAGAGGGTGTATGGTCGCAATATTGCTGTTATAATATTTATCCAGTGTATCTATGTATTTAACTAAATTTGTAATAATGTATCTATACATTTAATTAAAGACTGTAATAATGTTTATCCAGTGTATCTATGTATTTAATTAGTCTGTTATAATGTTTATCCAGTGTATCTATGTATTTAATTAGTCTGTAATAATGTTTATCCAGTGTATCTATGTATTTAACTAAAGTCACATGATGTACTGATGAGACCTGCTCCCTCTGCTAGAACACTTCCCCTTTGTCTACATGACTGACTCATGGTTCTGGACTCACAGCCAAATGCTGTTTCTCCATATCCTGTTATTTAGCAGCAGACTGAACTAAACTGTGAGAGATGAACAGGACAAATGGTTGTGGTTCTTTTGAGAAACTGTGTTGTGACAATGAGCACTGAGAAATGGCGTGACATTTCTCAACAAGACCTCACCACAAAGTCACAATGTGGAAAGATGAACATCTCTTTACAGATGAGTTTATATATACTGCTCAAAAAAATAAAGGGAACACTTAAACAACACAATGTAACTCCAAGTCAATCACACTTCTGTGAAATCAAACAGTCCACTTAGGAAGCAACACTGATTGACAATAAATTTCACATGCTGTTGTGCAAATGGAATAGACAACAGGTGGAAATTATAGACAATTAGCAAGACACCCCCAATAAAGGAGTGGTTCTGCAGGTGGGGACCAAAGACCACTTCTCAGTTCCTATGCTTCCTGGCTGATGTTTTGGTCACTTTTGAATGCTGGCAGTGCTTTCACTCTAGTGGTAGCATGAGACGGAGTCTACAACCCACACAAGTGGCTCAGGTAGTGCAGCTCATCCAGGATGTCACATCAATGCGAGCTGTGGCAAGAAGGTTTGCTGTGTCTGTCAGCGTAGTGTCCAGAGCATGGAGGCGCTACCAGGAGACAGGCCAGTACATCAGGAGACGTGGAGGAAGCCGTAGGAGGGCAACAACCCAGCAGCAGGACCGCTACCTCCACCTTTGTGCAAGGAGGAGCAGGAGAAGCACTGCCAGAGCCCTGCAAAATAACCTCCAGCAGGCCACAAATGTGCATGTGTCTGCTCAAACGGTCAGAAACAGACTCCATGAGGGTGGTATGAGGGCCCGACGTCCACAGGTGGGGGTTGTGCTTACAGCCCAACACCGTGCAGGACGTTTGTCATTTGCCAGAGAACACCAAGATTGGCAAATTCGCCACTGGCGCCCTGTGCTCTTCACAGATGAAAGCAGGTTCACACTGAGCACATGTGACAGGCGTGACAGAGTCTGGAGACGCCGTGGAGAACATTCTGCTGCCTGCAACATCCTCCAGCATGACCGGTTTGGCGGTGGGTCAGTCATGGTGTGGGGTGGCATTTCTTTGGGGGGCCGCACAGCCCTCCATGTGCTCGCCAGAGGTAGCCTGACTGCCATTAGGTACCGAGATGAGATCCTCAGACCCCTTGTGAGACCATATGCTGGTGCGGTTGGCCCTGGGTTCCTCCTAATGCAAGACAATGCTAGACCTCATGTGGCTGGAGTGTGTCAGCAGTTCCTGCAAGAGGAAGGCATTGATGCTATGGACTGGCCCGCCCGTTCCCCAGACCTGAATGCAATTGAGCACATCTGGGACATCATGTCTCGCTCCATCCACCAACGCCACGTTGCACCACAGACTGTCCAGGAGTTGGCGGATGCTTTAGTCCAGGTCTGGCAGGAGATCCCTCAGGAGACCATCCGCCACCTCATCAGGAGCATGCCCAGGCGTTGTAGGGAGGTCATACAGGCACGTGGAGGCCACACACACTACTGAGCCTCATTTTGACTTGTTTTAAGGACATTACATCAAAGTTGGATCAGCCTGTAGTGTGGTTTTCCACTTTAATTTTGAGTGTGACTCCAAATCCAGACCTCCATGGGTTGAAAAATTGGATTTCCATTGATTATTTTTGTGTGATTTTGTTGTCAGCACATTCAACTATGTAAAGAAAAAAGTATTTAATAAGATTATTTCTTTCATTTAGATCTAGGATGTGTTGTTTAAGTGTTCCCTTTATTTTTTTGAGCAGTGTATAATTTAATATATTTGCTTTCATCTATTTTTGTTTTCTCAATCATTCAGTTCCATAGGTCAGGGTCAAGCTGAGCTGGGCCAATAGTGGAAGACGTTACTGGTTGACTATATTCAGTTGACTGTATGTTACTATGTCAGCCCTATCTCTGTTGACACCTCCCTCCCTTTATCTCTCACCCTCCCCACCCCCTCCTCTCTCTCTCCCCACCCCTCCTCTCCTCCCTGTCCCTCTGCTCATCTCTCTCTCTTCCATCTCCCTCTCTCTCATTCTCTCTTCCATCTCTCTCTCATTCTCTCTCTCTCTCTTCCTGACATATAGTGTTGGACCTGTTGATCTTGACTCAGATCACAGACCTCTAGCTTCTACACCCCTCCCTTCTCCTACTCTAACATAACACCAATATAATACATAATATATACTCTCATTCATTTACATAGAGACAGATACAATCAATCATTGGCACACTGAATATACAACCGTCAGATGCATGACACCATCACCAATGTCCCTCTAACTTTTTACTGGACTGAGCAGATTTCAGGTGTGCTGAGCGCAAACTTGAACATTGTGAAAATTCTGTGCAACTTCCAGTGTGCGTTTACTGTGAACACTGAGGCTGTACCCCCTTTAAGGTACAGTTAACAGTGGACAAGTAGGCTACTGTGGCTATTTGATCATAATGTAGATCTACCAGAGTGACCTACCATCAAAAACAATGGAGAAAATGCTTCCCATAACATTTTAACATGGAAACAGTTGTTCTATCATTCAGCCTACAGTAGCAGCTAATGTGTGGTGTTTAATATAGGCCTACAATCCATGAGACTTCTGAAAGAAACATGCAGGGCTTGACATTAACTTGTTTATCCACTTCTCCTTCAGGCAAGTAGGTGACTGAAAATGCTGTTGTGTTTGATGCAAGCTTACGCAAGTGTCCCAAAATACAACACTGTCCCTTTAAGACAATGTTCTACTGCATGTAGGTCTACTGCAGCTCTGATTGGTTCTGCAGCACCGGTCTGTGTAGAGTCGGGATGAGTCGTGTTGATGTAATAGAATCCTACTCTGATGTGTTCTGTCTACAACATCTCTTACATAGTTGCTTTAGTTTCTGTATGTTGCAGTGAAAGTGGATAATATTCCATTGATCACATTTACCACAGTAAAGGGACACGTTGATGGTGTTAACAGGGGAAACTCTAGAACAGTGGTCACCAACCTTTGAGTCAAAATGCAAGCCGAGATTTACCAATCAGCTTTTCTTTTTAACATGACTTGAAAAACGTAACATTAACCAATTAAAAACAGTACTGTAGCAGTGAGTTTTGTGCAGTAAGCTACAGGCCCAATACATTATCACCGTCTGACGGAGAAGTCAGTCACTGGCCGCGGACAGCATTTGGTAAACTAACACACCTCCTCCCTGCTCCGTTTTCAGCTCCGTTAGCAATGTGTCGACACAGTTCATTTAGCAGCTCAGTTCATACAATACACACATTATTATTACCTTCCTTCAGTAACAATATGGTATAAGGAACAGGCAGACAAGCGTTCATGTTTGATTCATGTGATGTTTATTGTACTGATCAATGTTTTGGAGTAGCGCTGTTTGATTGTTTCTGTTCCTCTCCGTCTCTGTAACTTCCGGGTTTGCGAGCTTCTTCTTCTATGGTATAATTACGTTCTCAACAATTATATGTGCATTCCGCCACCTACTGTTCAGGTGGATAATACGTCTGCAAAAAGGATAAACATTTAATCATATAAATAAAATAACAAATTCCATACAAACTATCATGTTAATTAAAGTAAATCAGCCTGCTTTTCTATTTTAATCAGGTCCCTACACAGGCTCAGAGGGATCCTGTGATGGAGGGACATTTCCTGGTGACAGTAGTCCTTGAAGTGCTTCTGACATAAGTCTTGGAGGCCCAAAAATGTCTCGGCTGCAGTTATAATAATGTGCAGTACAATGAATAACTGTGGCTGTAAATGCTACAAAATCCACCTTCTCCACAATAAGTGTATCCAGATCACTTGATTGACGTATAACATTTACAACTGGTTGTGGTACATCCACCTCCATATCTTCTTCAGAACTGTGGCCTCTTTTCCCTTCAACTCTCTTCACCACCTCCACATAGGAGACTTGCTGTACAGCCCTGATCCTTGACTCCTCAACCTCTTTCACCCTAACAGGGCATTCTGGGAATTCAGAAATATGATCCCTACCACAGTTATAACATTTTACATTCACAGACTCTTCTAGAACATATTCCTTCAGTCTGAAAACATTTGACACAGACAAACTTCTTTCACTTTTTACACGAACGTTCTTATAGCGTATCTTATATATCCCAACTTTACATAGGCTGGTAAATACTCATCAAACACCAATAATACAGATAAACTCTGCTCCTTTTCCCCCATTCTCCATAGGGGTCAATAATACAGATAAACAGCTACATTCTCCATAGGGGTCAATAATACAGATAAACAGCTACCTTCTCCATAGGGTCAATATTACAGATAAACAGCTATATTCCCCATAGGGTCAATAATACAGATAAACAGCTACATTCTCCATAGGGGTCAATAATACAGATAAACAGCTACATTCTCCATAGGGTCAATAATACAGATAAACAGCTACATTCTCCATAGGGTCAAGAATACAGATAAACAGCTACATTCTCCATAGGGGTCAATAATACAGATAAACAGCTACAGTCTCCATAGGGGTCAATAATACAGATAAACAGCTACATACTCCATAGGGTTCAATAATACAGATAAACAGCTACATTCTCCATAGGGGTCAATAATACAGATAAACAGCTACATTCTCCATAGGGTCAATAATACAGATAAACAGCTACATTCTCCATAGGGGTCAATAATACAGATACAATTTGCTCCTTTTTCCCCATTCTCCATAGGGGTCAAGAGACGTGCATTAACTACTCCTGGAAAGTCTCAGATATTGATCATCAATGTCCAACGGGACGCCAGAGAAACACCTTTTACCGGTGGCTGCTCCGAGTATCAAACTGTTCACTTCATGTGTCGATAAATTCACGAGCCACAATGCAAGTTCCTTTTGCTATTTATATACACACCATATCAACACCATACCACTCCTGGTTACTATGACTACACCATATCAAGACCATACCACTCCTGGTTACTATGACTACGCCATATCAACACCATACCACTCCTGGTTACTATGACTACACCATATCAACACCATACCACTCCTGGTTACTATGACTACACCATATCAAAAACCATACCACTCCTGGTAACTATGACTACACCATATCAACACCATACCACTCCTGGTTACTATGACTACACCATATCAACACCTGGTTAATATGACTACACCATATCAACACCATACCACTCCTGTTTACTATGACTATGTAACAGTGTAGGTTCCGTCCCTCTCTTCGCCCCAACCCGGGCTCGAACCAGGGACCCTCTGCACACATCAACAACTGACACAAACGAAGCAACGTTACCCGTCGCGCCACAAAAGCCACGGACCTTGCAACGCAAGGGGAAACCCTACTTCAAGTCTCAGAGCGAGTGACGTCACTGATTGAAATGCTATTAGCGCGCACCACCGCTAACTAACTAGCCATTTCTCATCGGTTACACTTACACCATATCAACACTATACCACTCCTGGTAACTATGACTACACCATATAAACACTATACCACTCCTGGTAACTATGACTACACCATATCAACAGCATACCACTCCTGGTAACTATGACTACACCATATCAACACCATACCACTCTTGGTTACTATGACAACACCATATCAACACCATACCACTCCTGGTCACTATGACTACACCATATCAACACCATACCACTCCTGGTTAGTATGACTACACCATATCAACACCATACCACTCCTGGTTACTATGACTACACCATATCAACACCATACCACTCCTGGTTACTATGACTACACCATATCAACACCATACCACTCCTGGTTACTATGACTACACCATATCAACACCATACCACTCCTGGTTACTATGCCTACACCATATCAACACCATACCACTCCTGGTTACTATGACTACACGATATCAACAACATACCACTCCTGGTTACTATGACTACACCATATCAACACCATACCACCCCTGATTACTATGACTACACGATATCAACAACATACCACTCCTGGTTACTATGACTAGACCATATCAACACCATACCACTCCTGGTTACTATGACTACACCATATCAACACCATACCGCTCCTGGTTACTATGACTACACCATATCAACACCATACCACTCCTGGTTACTATGACTACACAATATCAACACCATACCACTCCTGGTTACTATGACTGCACCATATCAACACCATACCACTCCTGGTTACTATGACTACACCATATCAACACCATACCACTCCTGGTTACTATGACTACACCATATCAACACCATACCACTCCTGGTTACTATGACTACACCATATCAACACCATACCACTCCTGGTTACTATGACTGCGTCCACAATTCCCAACACCTTCTTCACCATCCTCCTGACTTCAACAGGGTTTCCCAACTAAACATCCATATCCAACGAAGAACGTTCTCCAACAAGCAACGATTCATCAGACTAATTTTACATAACATTTTAGTCCTTTTTGTTCCATTCATGGACTTCACTGTTGTCCTCTCATCTTTCTCGCTAACTGTACTCGATGTACTTTCTACTTCAAACAACATTTCTGCTTCTGTCATCGCACGGTCCTCCTCTCCCTTTTCCACACCAAGGACCAGAGCTCCCACAGTCAGGCTGGCTTTGTAGTGCCTGTCCAGAATTGCACGTTCATGTGAATGGCTGTATTGGAAGACACCATGTTAGTAGTGATGGGTTTATGCAAATGTCTTATATTGTGCTATATAGTATTATGATAAACTGATTGCAAATGTTCAATTAAGATAATTAATGATATGCTTAGCTGAGTGGAAAATGTAGTCTTTCATGTTTGTAATGGGTTTAATTTATGAGTTTTGTATGTTCTGATGGGAGGGGGCTTCCCCTACAAAAGGGAAAGGGGGATACCTAGTCAGTACAACTGAATGCATTCAACTGAAATGTGTCTTCTGCATTTAACCCAACCCCTCTGAATCAGAGAGGTGCGGAGCCCCTTCGGCGCCCGGGGAACAGTGGGGAGCCTCTCAGTTCAAGGGGGAACCTTTTTCATTGAGCTGTTGATGGGGAAGCACTGTTTAGCTGTCCCCATAATGTATACTTTAGTGGCAGTACAGTTTTCTTTCTGAATCAGTATGTAAATAAACATCCTGCAGCGAAGTGTGTTTGAGGCTCCACCATAGTTTTATTAGGTAGTTTCAGTTTAATACAGGCTGAAGTTTCAGTAAAGGTTGTCCAGTTTAGCCTTCTGACCTACTCTACACAACACACCACATATTAGCTTAGCTTGAATTACTCTGCCAATACATTGTTCAGGACATATTTTAAAGTTGAGGTAGGCTATATGATTACACCGGTAATAGTTGTATTACTTGTGAGGCACAGCTGAGGGAGCATACATTTAAATAATTAGCTTTTTATTTTACAGGGCTGATGGTGCCTGCATCTGATGGCAGCAATGTCCACATGGCAGTAGACCTACTCCTGAATGTCCACATGGCAGTAGACCTACTCCTGAATGTCCACATGGCAGTAGACCTACTCCTGAATGTCCACATGGCAGTAGACCTACTCCTGAATGTCCACATGGCAGTAGACCTACTCCTGAATGTCCACATGGCAGTAGACCTACTCCTGAATGTCCACATGGCAGTAGACCTACTCCTGAATGTCCACATGGCAGTAGACCTACTCCTGAATGTCCACATGGCAGTAGACCTACTCCTGAATGTCCACATGGCAGTAGACCTACTCCTGAATGTCCACATGGCAGTAGACCTACTCCTGAATGTCCACATGGCAGTAGACCTACTCCTGAATGTCCACATGGCAGTAGACCTACTCCTGAATGTCCACATGGCAGTAGACCTACTCCTGAATGTCCACATGGCAGTAGACCTACTCCTGAATGTCCACATGGCAGTAGACCTACTCCTGAATGTCCACATGGCAGTAGACCTACTCCTGAATGTTCCAACAAGCAGTTTGGGGGAAAACAGTGTACTAAAATGCACAGGGCACATGGAAGAGGTTTCATGGACAGACATGGAAATATCAGTTAGAAAGAGGAGGGTTTAAAGATACAACTACTATCATGTGTTGATAATATGATTATTTAGGATAATGTCTTTGACTGACAGATAATGTAATATTTTTTAAAGAAAACCAATGGAACAGGAGATCTCATATTTATAAAATAATTACCTCAACGTTTCTATGGTGGGATTTTGTCAACAGGCTACTTTGAAGCAAGGTAAGACATGCCTCATAATACAGTATGAAGTAAAACGTCCAGGTTTCAAAGCATTAAGGAACAGAAACAATATAGAGATGGTAATGACAGACCTGTCTTCTGGTAGCTGGAAAGGCTTTCTCTAAAACCTGCTCTATTCAATGTTAAACAGCTACAAAGTAGTCTATACCTACCTGTCAGAATGATATCATGATTATTTGCATCAATCCAGTGGCCATTTCTTCTGCAAACTCCAGTCCACCCTGCTAATCAACCAACAGTGTTTGGTGCCTGTATACTTGAATTAAAGGGGAACTACTCTCAAAAATAATAAAAAATTAACGTTTCTTATATTCTTCCCAGACCTCAAATGTGGTCTCCTGATGTGGTTTAAGCATTGTTATGGACAGAACATACAATTGTATTGTTTATCTGTTTACATTATTACTTTTTTTAAAGATTTGAAACCTGTGAATTTCTGACTCAGTTTCTCGGTTTCAATAAAAAGTATACTATTATCCTACTGAACAGTACAGCTTGGGTTGGTCTACTATTATCCTACTGACCAGTACAGCTTGGGTTGGTCTACTATTATCCTACTGACCAGTACAGCTTGGGTTGGTCTACTATTATCCTACTGACCAGTACAGCTTGGGTTGGTCTACTATTATCCTACTGAACAGTACAGCTTGGGTTGGTCTACTATTATCCTACTGAACAGTACAGCTTGGGTTGGTCTACTATTATCCTACTGAACAGTACAGCTTGGGTTGGTCTACTATTATCCTACTGAACAGTACAGCTTGGGTTGGTCTACTATTATCCTACTGAACAGTACAGCTTGGGTTGGTCTACTATTATCCTACTGAACAGTACAGCTTGGGTTGGTCTACTATTATCCTACTGAACAGTACAGCTTGGGTTGGTCTACTATTATCCTACTGACCAGTACAGCTTGGTTTGGTCTACTATTATCCTACTGAACAGTACAGCTTGGGTTGGTCTACTATTATCCTACTGAACAGTACAGCTTGGGTTGGTCTACTATTATCCTACTGAACAGTACAGCTTGGGTTGGTCTACTATTATCCTACTGAACAGTACAGCTTGGGTTGATCTACTATTATCCTACTGAACAGTACAGCTTGGGTTGGTCTAGTATTATCCTACTGACCAGTACAGCTTGGGTTGGTCTACTATTATCCTACTGAACAGTACAGCTTGGGTTGGTCTACTATTATCCTACTGAACAGTACAGCTTGGGTTGGTCTACTATTATCCTACTGAACAGTACAGCTTGGGTTGGTCTACTATTATCCTACTGAACAGTACAGCTTGGGTTGGTCTACTATTATCCTACTGACCAGTACAGCTTGGGTTGATCTACTATTATCCTACTGACCAGTACAGCTTGGGTTGATCTACTATTATCCTACTGAACAGTACAGCTTGGGTTGGCCTGACTGTGAAAGACCAATATGAACAGTACAGCTTGAGTTGGTCTGACTGTTAAAGATCAATATGGGATTTATAATTTTAGGTCATTCAGAGTGTATGTCACTGTGTCTCATGCTGTTCACACAGGGGGCCTTTCCTTCACTGGGCCGTTTGGAAAATGTTTTACTAAATTAGAGTACTGTATACCCACTTCTCCAGGCACCACTACACCACTGGCCGACACAACAGCTTTCAACATACCAGTATTTAGTTTGGAAACTTTCTAAAGAAATGCTGGTATAAATAATACAATATTAAAATACATCAAATTATCCATTTATTTGTTTCTAAAGTGGTTGCACTGCTGTGACAAACAGTTGTACTGCACTACAGTGCTAAAATAATTGATATTCTTAAAGTTGATCTTGTTTTTGCAGGGGGACTCTTATTTAGAAGAAAATAATCTGATGTTGTGCTGCCTGCATATTATCCTGCTGCTTGCAGAATGATAATATAGGCTTTTAACCTCGAATATGTGTACGGTGTGCTGCGAGGTACAAACTTCAGAGATCTCTACAGAGAGCCACATCAATAAGAGGTTCTTTCCACAAGGGGGCAACAAACGCCAGTTAATATTCCAGAATAGAGCACCACAGAATATATAGGCTCCCTTTGCTAAGTGGTCAATGTGGAGATCCTCTGGCCTGGGCCAGGCCTGCATCCCAAAAGTATTTACTGCTTCCTGAAGTGTGCACTCGTTCACTACTCCCCATAAAGTGTAAAAGCATTGGATTGGTGAAGGCATAGGTTAAAGCATGAGTTTCCATACTAATCAATTCCTGTCAAATCCTATCCATGAAGGGAAGTGAACAAGTGCACACTTTGGGAGGAAGGAGAGATTATTGGGGCACAGACCAGGTATGCAGACGTTTCCCAGCCCAGTACCACTTCAACACATACCAATCAATCAATATATCATCAAATCCTTTATGATTAGCCAATTTAACTTCAGGCGTTTCAGTGGTGGTCTGGAACAAAATCCTGCAAGGCCTGTATCTCTCCAGGGTTGGTGGGTCACTGTATCTCTCCAGGGTTGGTGGGTGACTGTATCTCTCCAGGGTTGGTGGGTGACTGCATCTCTCCAGGGTTGGTGGGTGACTGCATCTCTCCAGGGTTGGTGGGTGACTGTATCTCTCCAGGGTTGGTGGGTGACTGTATCTCTCCAGGGTTGGTGGGTGACTGAATCTCTCCAGGGTTGGTGGGTGACTGTATCTCTCCAGGGTTGGTGGGTGACTGTATCTCTCCAGGGTTGGTGGGTGACTGTATCTCTCCAGGGTTGGTGGGTGACTGTATCTCTCCAGGGTTGGTGGGTGACTGTATCTCTCCAGGGTTGGTGGGTGACTGAATCTCTCCAGGGTTGGTGGGTGACTGTATCTCTCCAGGGTTGGTGGGTGACTGTATCTCTCCAGGGTTGGTGGGTGACTGTATCTCTCCAGGGTTGGTGGGTGACTGTATCTCTCCAGGGTTGGTGGGTGACTGTATCTCTCCAGGGTTGGTGGGTGACTGTATCTCTCCAGGGTTGGTGGGTGACTGTATCTCTCCAGGGTTGGTGGGTGACTTCTGGACCCTGACCAGACATGGAGTAGTTGGCTCTGCATTTACACTCACAGCAAACCCACCTATCACCACACACACACACACACACACACACACACACACACACACACACACACACACACACACACACACACACACACACACACACACACACACACACACACACACACACACACACACACACCAGGACAACAATACATCATATTCTATGTGGAGGATAAATAACTACACACCAGGACAACAATACATCATAGTCTATGGAGGATAAATAACTACACACCAGGACAACAATACATCATAGTCTATGTGGAGGATAAATAACTACACACCAGGACAACAATACATCATAGTCTATGGAGGATAAATAACTACACACCAGGACAACAATACATCATAGTCTATGGAGGATAAATAACTACACACCAGGACAACAATACATCATAGTCTATGGAGGATAAATAACTACACACCAGGACAACAATACATCATAGTCTATGGAGGATAAATAACTACACACCAGGACAACAATACATCATAGTCTATGGAGGATAAATAACTACACACCAGGACAACAATACATCATAGTCTATGTGGAGGATAAATAACTACACACCAGGACAACAATACATCATAGTCTATGGAGGATAAATAACTACACACCAGGACAACAATACATCATAGTCTATGTGGAGGATAAATAACTACACACCAGGACAACAATACATCATAGTCTATGTGGATAAATAACTACACACCAGGACAACAATACATCATAGTCTATGGAGGATAAATAACTACACACCAGGACAACAATACATCATAGTCTATGTGGAGGATAAATAACTACAAACCAGGACAACAATACATCATAGTCTATGTGGAGGATAAATAACTACACACCAGGACAACAATACATCATAGTCTATGTGGAGGATAAATAACTACACACCAGGACAACAATACATCATAGTCTATGGAGGATAAATAACTACACACCAGGACAACAATACATCATAGTCTATGGAGGATAAATAACTACACACCAGGACAACAATACATCATAGTCTATGGAGGATAAATAACTACACACCAGGACAACAATACATCATAGTCTATGGAGGATAAATAACTACACACCAGGACAACAATACATCATAGTCTATGGAGGATAAATAACTACACACCAGGACAACAATACATCATAGTCTATGTGGAGGATAAATAACTACACACCAGGACAACAATACATCATAGTCTATGGAGGATAAATAACTACACACCAGGACAACAATACATCATAGTCTATGGAGGATAAATAACTACACACCAGGACAACAATACATCATAGTCTATGGAGGATAAATAACTACACACCAGGACAACAATACATCATAGTCTATGGAGGATAAATAACTACACACCAGGACAACAATACATCATAGTCTATGGAGGATAAATAACTACACACCAGGACAACAATACATCATAGTCTATGTGGATAAATAACTACACACCAGGACAACAATACATCACAGTCTATGGAGGATAAATAACTACATACCAGGACAACAATACATCATAGTCTATGGAGGATAAATAACTACACACCAGGACAACAATACATCATAGTCTATGGAGGATAAATAACTACACACCAGGACAACAATACATCATAGTCTATGGAGGATAAATAACTACACACCAGGACAACAATACATCATAGTCTATGGAGGATAAATAACTACACACCAGGACAACAATACATCATAGTCTATGGAGGATAAATAACTACACACCAGGACAACAATACATCATAGTCTATGGAGGATAAATAACTACACACCAGGACAACAATACATCATAGTCTATGGAGGATAAATAACTACACACCAGGACAACAATACATCATAGTCTATGGAGAATAAATAACTACACACCAGGACAACAATACATCATAGTCTATGGAGGATAAATAACTACATTGATGTCTTCTCTTCTCTCTTTCTGTTTGTTTGTAGTTTCTCACTGTTTGAATTAGCAGGTGTTATTATTAGCCCCTCATCTGTGTATCAGAGAGAGAGAGAGACAGAAAGACAGACGAAAAGAGCGAGAGACACAGAGAGAGAGAGAGAGACAGACAGAAGAGTCCCCTAAGATAGCTGGACCTGGGGCTTTGTTCACAAACACAAACAGACCCCACAGAGCCCCAGGACAGCAAACATATTAGACCCAACCTGTAACGTGGGTCGTCTAAAGGAGAACAAGGCGCAGCGTGTATAGTGCTCTCTCTTTTCTTTAATGAAAAAACACTTCAACAAAACGCAACCGACAACAGTTCCGTAGTGTGCACTCGACTAAACGGAAAACAACTACCCACACATGAAAAACAGGCTGCCTAAGTATGGCTTCCAATCAGAGACAACGATAGACAGCTGCCTCTGATTGGAAACCATACCTGGCCAAAACATAGAAAACAAAAACATAGAAATAGAAATCTAGAAAACCCCACATAGAAACAGAAAACCAAAACCACCCAAAACACCCACCTGTCACGCCCTGACCACTCTACTATGGAAAATGACCTCTTACAAGGATCAGGACGTGACACAACCAAATCATGAATAAACAAAAAGATAATTACTTGACACATTGGAAAGAATTAACAAAGAATAAAAGAGCAAACTAGAATGTTATTTAGCCCTGAACAGAGAGAACACAGAATGTTATTTAGCCCTGAACAGAGAGAACACAGAATGTTATTTAGCCCTGAACAGAGAGAACACAGAATGTTATTTAGCCCTGAACAGAGAGAACACAGAATGTTATTTAGCCCTGAACAGAGAGAACACAGAATGTTATTTAGCCCTGAACAGAGAGAACACAGAATGTTATTTAGCCCTGAACAGAGAGAACACAGAATGTTATTTAGCCCTGAACAGAGAGAACACAGAATGTTATTTAGCCCTGAACAGAGAGAACACAGAATGTTATTTAGCCCTGAACAGAGAGAACACAGAATGTTATTTAGCCCTGAACAGAGAGAACACAGAATGTTATTTAGCCCTGAACAGAGAGAACACAGAATGTTATTTAGCCCTGAACAGAGAGAACACCGAATGTTATTTAGCCCTGAACAGAGAGAACACCGAATGTTATTTAGCCCTGAACAGAGAGAACACAGAATGTTATTTAGCCCTGAACAGAGAGAACACAGAATGTTATTTAGCCCTGAACAGAGAGAACACAGAATGTTATTTAGCCCTGAACAGAGAGAACACAGAATGTTATTTAGCCCTGAACAGAGAGAACACAGAATGTTATTTAGCCCTGAACAGAGAGAACACAGAATGTTATTTAGCCCTGAACAGAGAGAACACAGAATGTTATTTAGACCTGAACAGAGAGAACACAGAATGTTATTTAGACCTGAACAGAGAGAACACAGAATGTTATTTAGCCCTGAACAGAGAGAACACAGAATGTTATTTAGCCCTGAACAGAGAGAACACAGAATGTTATTTAGCCCTGAACAGAGAGAACACAGAATGTTATTTAGCCCTGAACAGAGAGAACACAGAATGTTATTTAGACCTGAACAGAGAGAACACAGAATGTTATTTAGACCTGAACAGAGAGAACACAGAATGTTATTTAGCCCTGAACAGAGAGAACACAGAATGTTATTTAGCCCTGAACAGAGAGAACACAGAATGTTATTTAGCCCTGAACAGAGAGAACACAGAATGTTATTTAGCCCTGAACAGAGAGAACACAGAATGTTATTTAGCCCTGAACAGAGAGAACACAGAATGTTATTTAGCCCTGAACAGAGAGAACACAGAATGTTATTTAGCCCTGAACAGAGAGAACACAGAATGTTATTTAGCCCTGAACAGAGAGAACACAGAATGTTATTTAGCCCTGAACAGAGAGAACACAGAATGTTATTTAGCCCTGAACAGAGAGAACACAGAATGTTATTTAGCCCTGAACAGAGAGAACACAGAATGTTATTTAGCCCTGAACAGAGAGAACACAGAATGTTATTTAGCCCTGAACAGAGAGAACACAGAATGTTATTTAGCCCTGAACAGAGAGAACACAGAATGTTATTTAGCCCTGAACAGAGAGAACACAGAATGTTATTTAGCCCTGAACAGAGAGAACACAGAATGTTATTTAGCCCTGAACAGAGAGAACACAGAATGTTATTTAGCCCTGAACAGAGAGAACACAGAATGTTATTTAGCCCTGAACAGAGAGAACACAGACTGTTATTTAGCCCTGAACAGAGAGAACACAGAATGTTATTTAGCCCTGAACAGAGAGAACACAGACTGTTATTTAGCCCTGAACAGAGAGAACACAGAATGTTATTTAGCCCTGAACAGAGAATGTTATTTAGCCCTGAACAGAGAGAACACAGAATGTTATTTAGCCCTGAACAGAGAGAACACAGAATGTTATTTAGTCCTGAACAGAGAGAACACAGAATGTTATTTAGCCCTGAACAGAGAGTACACAGTGGCAGAATACCTGACAACTTTGTCTGACCCAAACTTAAGGAAAGCTTTGACTATGTACAGACTCAGTGAGCATAGCCTTGCTATTGAGAAAGGCCGCCGTAGGCAGACCTCAAATCAAATCAAATTGTATTACTTACGAGCCACAATCAACAGTGCAGTTAAAAAAAATATGAATAAGAAATGAAAGTAACAAGTAAATAAAGAGCAGCAGCAACATAACAATAGCAAGACTATATACAGGTGGTACCTGGCTCTCAAGAGAAGACAGGCTATGTGCACACAGCCCACAAAATGAGGTGGAAACTGAGATGCACTTACTAACCTCCTGCCAAATGTATGTTAATTCATACTGTATGTTGTAGTCTGTCCAAGAGGAGAATCACACAAGACTGATCTCAGTTAATTCATACTGTATGTTGTAGTCTGTCCAAGAGGGGAATCACACAAGACTGATCTCAGTTAATTCATACTGTATGTTGTAGTCTGTCCAAGAGGGGAATCACACAAGACTGATCTCAGTTAATTCATACTGTATGTTGTAGTCTGTCCAAGAGGAGAATCACACAAGACTGATCTCAGTTAATTCATACTGTATGTTGTAGTCTGTCCAAGAGGAGTATCACACAAGACTGATCTCAGTTAATTCATACTGTATGTTGTAGTCTGTCCAAGAGGGGAATCACACAAGACTGATCTCAGTTAATTCATACTGTATGTTGTAGTCTGTCCAAGAGGGGAATCACACAAGACTGACAGCCTGTCATTTTATAAAAAGCATTCAGTTGATTACATGGCAGTTTAGAGAGCAACATCATAACAATAATCTACATCATAATCAATAATCAATATCAGAACATTTATAATCAATTAAATTATTATCTATATACTACTAACAACATCATAACAATAATCTACATCATAATCAATATCATAACATTTATAATCAATAACATCATTATCTATATATTACTAACAACATCATAACAATAATCTACATCATAATCAATAATCAATATAATAACATTTATAATCAATAACATCATTATCTATATACTACTAACAACATCATAACAATAATCTACATCATATTCAATATTATAACATTTATAATCAATAACATCATTATCTATATATTACTAACAACATCATAACAATAATCTACATCATAATCAATAATCAATATAATAACATTTTTAATCAACAACATCATGAGAGGTAAACAACAACAACAACAAACCCCTTTATTAAAAAATGTTTCAAAATACAAAGAATGAACAGATGATTATAATAATACATGGACTAATAATGGAAACTCTTCAAGATAAAGAATCTAAGAGACACTAAATAAGATAAAGAATCTAAGAGACACTAAATAAGATAAAGAATCTAAGAGACACTAAATAAGATAAAGAATCTAAGAGACACTAAATAAGATAAAGAATCTGAGAGACACTAAATAAGATAAAGAATCTAAGAGACACTAAATAAGATAAAGAATCTAAGACACTAAATAAGATAAAGAATCTAAGAATCATACCCCATGTTACCCAAAACCCCATGTTACCCAGAACCCCATGTTACCCAGAACCCCATGTTACCCAGAACCCCATTTTACCCAGAACCCCATTTTACAAAGAACCCCATGTTACCCAGAACCCCATGTTACCCAAAACCCCATGTTACCCAGAACCCCATGTTACCCAGAACCCAATTTTACCCAGAACCCCATGTTACAAAGAACCCCATGTTACCCAGAACCCCATGTTACCCAGAACCCCATGTTACCCAGAACCCCATGTTACAAAGAACCCCATGTTACCCAGAACCCCATGTTGCCCAGAACCCCATGTTACCCAGAACCCCATGTTACCCAGAACCCCATGTTTCTCTGGTGGTAAAAACCAAACTAAAAGGAATAATGGTGGTTACAGTCACTCCTTTTAGATTTCTTCCAAGGTTCTAGAAAGATGAACTAATTCTGAACTTGTTATTAAAATTAGAACCACTTCAGGTTTGTCACCACATTTTAAACACCAGTCCACTGCTGACCATCCATTTAAAACACAAAACTGACCTAAGATCAGCATGTAGGGTCAGCTTCATTATACTCCTACTCCGTCCCCTGGGCTGCTCTCTCCTCTCCCGGTCCAGCTTCAGCTCTGGAGCTCAGAGAGACCATCTCCATGGCATTGACATAAAGATCCATGCTGCTCACCCTGTTCACTCTCTTCTGCCTCCTGGTGGGCTAGGGAGACACAACACCAACAGTCAGACAATTACTCTCTAGTATCTCCATTCTCTCTCCCTCCCTCTCCCTCTAGTTGAAATGACTTGTAACGTCTGAGTAAATGTCTTTACCTTGTAGTACAGGTAGGAGGTGGTGATGCCTGTCAGTAGGATCAGCAGCACTACAACGTGTCTGATGATGAAGGCTGGCAGAGGAGAGGCTGAAAAAGAAACACCTTTGATGAAGGGACTGATCATCATCACATAGATCTGTGGGAAATCTGTCAATGACAAAGTTATAAGTCTGGTTCATGTTCAGTTACCTGTGATGGTGAGGGAGAGGAGCTCACTCTCAGAGGAGAAGTTATGAGAGAAAACATCATTGTCATAAATACATCTGTAGTTCTCTTGGTGGGAGTCATCTGCAGCAGGGAAGAGGAAGGCAGCAGAGTGATTGACAGCTGGCTGGGTCTGGGTTCTGTTGGAGCCGGTGAACGTGAGGAGGAAGGAGCCTCCTGGGTACTGTGGCTGAGTGGAGCAGGTGATGGTGAAGCTGTAGCCCCTGAACACCTCGGGCCCCTGGTGGCCCTTGGAGACCCCTCCCATTGAGTCAGTCAGGGAGATTTCAGGCTGGACCAGGAGATCTGTAACAATAAAAGAGAACAAGAAAAACCTCTTCAACTAGTTTCCTATAGATATGACAATAACATCAGCATGTAACAGTGCTAGCCACCCTCCCTCACAGGGCAACATGAGTAGTGGGCCTACAGTCACTGAGACAACATATGTTGATATCAGGCTTAAGCAGGACATCTGGAACAAGAGGAGAGAAAAAGAAAACGTAGCTCCTCAACTACTTTCCTCATTTAGATATGACAATAACATGACATGTGACAGTGGTAGTGAGTAGAGACGTTCACTGAGATAACACTCAAATACAAAAGCATTCTGGGATATTTAAGTTGTATTTGATTCCTACTTGACTGAGTGATCTATTTAGTAAAGCAGACTGACAAGCTAAACAGTCATCATGAGAGGTGCAGAGGAAGTTGTATGAATGAAGGAAATCAGTTGAATATAATTATAATATCTTGTTATTACCTGAGCAGATCACTGTGAATCCAGGACGGAGATAATAAATTTTGAAACACTCCCTCAGTGAAGACTCAGACCCAAAACAGGAAACTCTAAACCCTCTAGTGGTGTTTCCAGGTAGAACTGAAACAGTGGAGCCACAACCCAGCTGTCTACACACTACTGCAGCTACACGTGTCCTGGCCCAGTCTCCAGCTCCCACAGTCCTCCACTCTCCCTGGTCGTACCGCTCCACTCCACCAGCACAGCGACTGCCTCCTCCCACCAGCCTCACATCATCAGGCTCTGAGAAAAGAAAAGAGAGAGACAGTAATCTTACTATTTTCTCACTAAAACACACCTATATTGTCTCTCATATTCTTCACTCCAGGTGAGAAACAATGTTGATTGAGTGACAAACTGTTTCTTACCTGAGCAGGTGAGTCCAACAGCATTACCAGGTAGACAGGTGTTGTTTTCTCTGTCTGAGGTGTCACAGTCCAGGAGAAGGGACTCTTTGCCTTTACACTGGAACTCTTTATCCCAGGTCTGACCCTCACCTTCTCCATAGAGCCCCCCCTGTAGAGCTGCAGGAGCCCCACAGCCAAGCTCCCCACAGACTACCTCTGCATCCTGCCGGTCAAAGTCAGCTTCACACACTGAGGCCCAGGACTGATTGGACTTCACCTCCACTCTCCCAGAGCAGAGACCAGCTCCATCCACAAGCCTCACAGACTCTGGAGAAAAAGACTTGGTTGAACATTCAATCAGTTTTGTTGATGACACTGTCAAGGACTAAACACAAATATGTTGGATAAAAGATTGTAGTTTGCTGTGTTTGATACTGTAAGAGGTAGAAATGGGTTCTTAGTCACTCAGGATAGGGTTGGGAATAATGCAGGCAGGAGACAGGAATAAGTTCACTTCACTTTATAGAAAATAAACAGCTGGACATCCATCAGTCAGCTTCACTCCAGTACCATCTGAACTACAATGATCTGCCCATGAACATCTCCCATAAACCAATATGACAAACACAAATATAATGTTTAAATACATCTGACATCTCTCCCTCTATTTAAATGAAATAAAAACACATAAAACATGATACATGGTAATATTGTATAATGTATAAATAAATCTCTCAATATGACCAGTCTCTTACCTGAACAGGTCACATGATGATAATATTCACCATCACAGTCACCACGTCCTACTGTGATGTCACACTGTCTAATAGAAGACGCATCTCCACTACAACTAAATAGTGAGATTCCTCTTCCATCTTCAACCAGAGGTCTTCTAGATTCACATACAGGATTCCCACAGTCCAGATCTCTACATGCAACCTTAACCTCTCTCATCATGTCCCACCACCCAGTACATAGACCTGACCACTCTCCTCTGGAGAAGACTTCCACTGTCCCAGAACAGGAAGTGGTTCCATTCACCAGTCTGAATGAGAGTTCAGCTGTAAACAGCAGAGAGGAAAACACAGTGGTGAGGACAGATGATGACAGTGATTCTGTTATTCTAACAGCAGTAGTGCTTTGTGGTTGACAAGTATTAGTAGTTCCATAAAACACTACTTGTTATTGGGGTTTAGAATGGTTTGTATGGACACATGAATTTCTCCATGTGGGATAATAAAGTTGACTAATATTGAACTGCTATAATCACTGTAGATTTATACTCTACCTACCTGGTGGACTGACGCTTTGAGCCTGGAGATCTGAGGAGAAAGAGAGAGACAGAGGAGAAAGAGAGAGAAAGAGACAGAGAGATAGAGAGAAACAAAGGAGAAAAGGAGGAGTCAGAGGAAGAGAGAGACAGAGGATAAATGAACATCAACATGATCTTTCATGATGTGATGGGGAAGACAGGCTTATCGTTGGTATGGTGCAACAACACCCATGTGTACATACACTATATATACAAAAGTATGTGGACACCCCTTCAAATTAGTGGATTCTATTTCAGCCACTCCCCTTCCTGACAGATGTATAAATCAAGCACTCAGCCATGCAATCTCCATAGACAAACATTGGCAGTAGAATGGCCTTAATGAAGAGCTCAGTGACTTTCCCCTCTCTTCTCCTCTTCTGCCCCTATCCCCTCCCCTCCCATCTCCTCTCCTCTCCTCTCCTCTCCTCTCCTCTCCTCTCCTCTCCTCTCCTCTCCTCTCCTCTCCTCTCCTCTCTACTCGTCTTCCCCTCTCCTCTTCTGTTCTCCCCCTCTTCTCCCCTCTCCTCCCCTCCCCTCTCCTCTCCCCTCTCCTCCCTCCCCTCTCCTCTCCTCTCCTCTCCTCTCCTCTCCTCTCCTCTCTACTCGTCTTCCCCTTTCCTCTTCTGTTCTCCCCCTCTTCTGCCCCTCTCCTCCCCTCCCCTCTCCTCTCCCCTTCCTCTTCTCCCAATTCTCTTCTTCTCCTCTCCCCCTCTCCTCTTCTGCCCCTCTCCTCTCTTCTCCTCTCCTCTCTTATCCCTATCCTCTTCTACCCCTCTCTTCTCCCACCCCTTCACTTCTCTCCCCTCTCCTGTCCTTCCGACTCTCCTCTCCTCGCCTCCCCCTCTCTCTCCCCCTTCTCACCCTTCTCTTCTCCTCTTCCATCCCTCTCCTCTTCTCTCACTCTTCTCCTCTTCTCCCCCTCTCCATCTCTTCTCCCCATCTCTTCTCCACTTCTCCCCTCTCCTCTTCTCCCCCTCTCTTCTCCTCTTCTCCCCCTCTGTTCTCCCCCCTTCTTCCCCCTCTTTTCTCCTTCTCTCTTCTCCCCCTCTCTTCTCCTTTTCTCCCCCTTCTCCCCCTCTCATCTCCCCCCTCTTCTCTCATTCTCTTCTCCTCATCTCCCCCTCTCCATCTCTTCTCCCCCCTCTCTTCTCCTCGACTCTCCTCTCTTCTCCCCCTCTCTTCTCCTTTTCTATCCCCTTCTCCCCCTCTCCATCTCTTCTCCCCTCTAATCTTCTCCTCCCTCTCATCTCCTCCCCCTCTCCTGTCCTTCCGACTCTCCTCTCCTCTCTTCCCCCTCTCCTCCTCGCTCCCCCTTCTCCCCCTCTCCTCTTCTCCCACCTTCTCCCCCTCTCTTCTCCACTTCTCCCCCTCTCCTCTTCTCTTCTCCCCCTTCTCCCCCTCTCCTCTTCTCCCCCTCTCTTCCCCCCCTTCTCGCCCCTCTCTTCTCCTCTTCCATCCCTCTCCTCTTCTCCCCCCACTCCTCTTTTCACCCCTCTCTTCTACCCCCTCTTCTCCCCCTCTCCTCTTCTCCACCCTTCTGCACCTCTCTTCTTCTCTTCTCCCCCTCTCTCTTCCCCCCCTTCTCGCCCCTCTCTTCTCCTCTTCCATCCCTCTCCTCTTCTCCCCCTCTCCTCTTCTCCCACCTTCTCCCCGCTCTCTTCTCCACTTCTCCCCCTCTCCTCTTCTCTTCTCCCCCTCTCCTCTTCTCTCCTCTCTCTTTCTCTTCACCCCTATCCTCTTCTCCCCCTCTAATCTTCTCTTCTTCTCCCCCTTCTCCCCTCTCTCTTCTCCCAGTCTCCACCTCTCTTCTCCCCTTCTCGACCTCTCTTCTCCCCTTCTACTCTTCTCCCCCTCTCCTTTTCTCCACCCTTCTGCACCTCTTCCCCCTCTTCTCCCCCTCCCCCTCTCATCTCCCCCCTCTTCTCTCACTCTCTTCTCTTCATCTCCATCTCTTCTCCCCCTCTCTTCTCCTCTTCTACCAGTCTCTCTTCTCCCCCTCTATTCTCCTCTTCTCCCGTTGTCTTCTCTTCCTCTTCTCACCTCAACATGGATCTAGTCCAATCAGACGTGCCTCACCTCAACATGGATCTAGTCCAATCAGACGTGCCTCACCTCAACATGGATCTAGTCCAATCAGACGTGCCTCACCTCAACATGGATCTAGTCCAATCAGACGTGCCTCACCTCAACATGGATCTAGTCCAATCAGACGTGCCTCACCTCAACATGGATCTAGTCCAATCAGACGTGCCTCACCTCAACATGGATCTAGTCCAATCAGATGTGCCTCACCTCAACATGGATCTAGTCCAATCAGACGTGTCTCACCTCAACATGGATCAAGTCCAATCAGGTCACCCAATGAAAAGTAATCCAGAACTTTCTCTTGTAAAGAATTACAAATCTACCACTTTCATATGAACCTCGAAACACAGCAGAACATCTACACTGAATCCATCCACCAAACATCCTGATTTGTTTTAACCTTTAACCTTTTAACTTTTTAGCGTCCCATCTGGCCAACATCCGGTGAAATTGCAGAGCGCGAAATACAAATTACAGAAATAGTCATAATAAACTTTCATGAAGATACAAGTGTTATGCATCAAAATAAAGATTAAGTTCTTGTTAATCCAGCCGCTGTGTCATATTTCAAAAAGGCTTTACGACAAAAGCATACCATGCAATTATCTGAGGACAGCGCCCCGCCTACAAAAGCATACAAACAATTTCAAGCCAAGTAGAGGAGTAACGAAAGTCAGAAATTGCGATAAAATTAATAACTTACCTTTGATGAAATTCATCTGGTTGCACTCACAAGAGTCCCTGTTACACAATAAATGTTTGTTTTGTTCGATAAAGTCCCTCTTTTATCCAAAAAACTCTGTTTTGTTGGCGTGTTTTGTTCAGTAATCCACTGGCTCAAAGGCGGTTACAACAGTAGAATACATGCTAATAGTACCGGTAAAGTTCGTGGAAACGTCAAACAATGTTTAATTAATCCTCAGGTTGTCTATTGTCTTTATAATCGATAATTTTTCAACCAGACAACAGCGTATTCAATACAAAGGAAAAAGAACGGAGGGCACATTCCCGGTCGCGCGCCAAAAAGCTCTGGTTCATTCGACCGACCCTCATGAAATGCTCTCATTCTTCTTCATTTCTCAGAATACAAGCCTGAAACATTGTCTAAAGACTGTTGACATCTAGTGGAAGCAATAGGAACTGCAATCTGGGTCCTATCCACTTATATGGTCGATAGGCTTTCAATGGAAAAACATCAAAAGAATCCCACTTCCTGGATGAATTTTCCTCAGGTTTTCGCCTGCCACATCAGTTCTGTTATACTCACAGACAATATTTTAATGAACACTTTTTATGACACTAAAATAACCTTCAACTACAGTATATATGAAGGGATTATTGTCATTGTTACATTATATAGGCTACAGTAAGTTATATTCTTCCATTTTAAATAACAGGCTCTCCCACCATCTAGAATCACCAGGTCTGCTTGCAGATTAACAGAATGTCTTGGAAAGACAGACCTTTACACCTCATAGGCCTGTCCAATACATTGTTGATTTTGTATTATTTATACTTTCCTTACAAGTTGGGATTTAAGTTGATGTACACCATGATATCTCAGTGAAAAATGTATTTTATATATATATTTATTATAAAACAATTTAGAAAACATCACTCAAATCCTGTTAAAATGTATATAGAGGTATTAGTCTCATGCTACAGTATATAAATGATATTGTTCAATTTTAAACAGCCTAACAGGCTCTCCCACCATCTCTAATGATCTGGTCTGCTTGATGATGAACAAAATGTAGACCACAGCATGATTATTACATGACTACCACATCTCTGTACCCCCCCCACACACACACACACACACAATCCATGTTTGGTAGATGCTCTTTTCATTTACAATTGAACCCTTAGAATACCATTTAACCCTTAGAATACCATTTAACCCTTAGAATACCATTTAACACCATTTAACCCTTAGAATACCATTTAACCCTTAGAATACCATTTGACCCTTAGAATACCATTTAACCCTTAGAATACCATTTAACCCTTAGAATACCATTTAACCCTTAGAATACCATTTAACCCTTAGAATACCATTTAACCCTTAGAATACCATTTAACCCTTAGCCTACAATTTCTTCAGCCGTGTGGAAATCTGTAACGTCCGATGAGTTTGGCCTGTAAACTATGGAAAGATGAGACTCAGGAACACCGTGATGTTCTCCGTTTTGCTCTACGACCCCATAAGCATCGTCTGAAGTCATACAGTCCATCTGCCAACTTCTGTCTGTAGTGTCAGAACCATTTGGACAACACACTAACATGACCCCACTATGGAAAGGTGAGTCTCTCAGGAACACGTACAGGTTGTTATGATCTAGGACACACTAACATGACCCCACTATGGAAAGGTGAGTCTCTCAGGAACACGTACAGGTTGTTATGATCTAGGACTAACTAACATGACCCCACTATGGAAAGGTGAGTCTCTCAGGAACACGTACAGGTTGTTATGATCTAGGACGTCCACAAGCTTTACAAGACTCGTCTGAAGGTCTCCTGGTACCAGTTTAACACATTTATGGAAGTATATATATGGAGATAGTTTAGTTCCACAAAATAAGGGGTTAAATACAAGTAAAATAAATTAATATGAGTTTCCTGATCTTTTTCCCCCAAAATGTACAAATCCCAGGACTATTTGGCCCTAAACAGACATTACAGTGACAGACTATCTGATAGAAAACTGAGGAAAAATGTACAATGTACAAATGAAGTGAGCATAGCCTTGCTATTGAGAAAGGATTGAACTAGGCAGATAGAAGACAGGCTATGTGCCCACTGCCCACAAAATGAGGTGGAAACTGAGCTGTACTTTCAAACTTCTTGCCAAATGTACAACGATATAAGAGACATATATTTCCCTCAGATTACAAGGACCCCAAAATAATTTGAAAACAAATGTAATATTGACAAGCTCCTGTATCTGTTAGGTGAAATACCACAGTGAGCAATCATGGCAGCAGAATGTGTGACCTGTTGTGATGAGAACAGGGTAACCAGTGGAGAACAAACACCACAGTAAATAAAACCTAGGACTAGATTTATCACTTTAGTTCATTTCCCTTGACATTTGTACTTCTACTTTTTGTACACACAGCTCACACTCTCTTACAGACACCAGCTGGCTGAGAGGGCCCTAGAGGAGCCAGCTGGCTGAGAGGGCCCTAGTGGAGCCATCTGGCTGAGAGGGCCCTAGTGGAGCCAGCTGACTGAGAGGGCCCTAGTGGAGCCATCTGGCTGAGAGGGCCCTAGTGGAGCCAGCTGGCTGAGAGGGCCCTAGTGGAGCCAGCTGGCTGAGAGGGCCCTAGTGGAGCCAGCTGGTTGAGAGGGCCCTAGTGTAGCCAGCTGGTTGAGAGTGCCCTAGAGGAGCCAGCTGGCTGAGAGGGCCCTAGAGGAGCCAGCTGGCTGAGAGGGCCCTAGTGGAGCCAGCTGCCTGAGAGGGCCCTAGTGTAGCCAGATGGTTGAGAGGGCCCTAGAGGAGCCAGCTGGATGAGAGGGCCCTAGAGGAGCCAGCTGGATGAGAGGGCCCTAGTGGAGCCAGCTGCCTGAGAGGACCCTAGTGGAGCCCAATGTCTTTTCATACATGAAGGGACATCGCGTGCGCCATCCGTATGGTTAGTGAGAAAGTCCATGTTGCAAATGTACCCTCCCTTACTAGACGTCCGACCACGTCCGATAAATCCGCGGACGGCGTCGGGCCGATCGCGGGGGCCGGATCTTCCAGGAAGTCATCGAACTAAGTCTCTCGGACCTTCGGTTTCCGTTTAATTAAATTTTCAAATTTTGGTCATTTTCTTGCAGTCCCGGATTATTCCACGAGAGGGCGTATGGAATCATATTGCAAATGTAACATATATCACCAAATGCGACACGGCTTTTTCTCCTAAACCGAAGACAATTCGAAGACGAAACTCGGTCTGCGTGGGTTTGGCATAATGGGCAGTTGGCCCCGAACAGGATGGAGTCGAGGCCTCGACGCTTTTCGAGTTAAGGCTATTTTTCTGGGATTGAAAGTCAAACAGGAAAATAGAGTGCTGATTTGACCACTTCACATCAAACTACATGAGCCTACGGTGTCAGGAGAAAAGGAACCATGCATTTACCAATGTTCATTTCAGAGAAATTGTACAATGACACATTGGTGATATTCAACAAAAAGAGGTTTTTTTTTCAAAAAAGTTACATATCCAGTTGCAGCGTGTTCAGATGAGTCCGTTAAGGCAGGTTTCGGAGCTCTGCGAGATTTCTGTGATTTTCTGTGATTTTCTGAAACAACACACACTTGTTCAACCCTCTGTAAATAAGTCAGTTCTTAACAGAAACACTTAAAACTCAATATTCTATAAGAGCCTAACGTTCAGATTCCTGTGCCAACCAGAAATGCCTTATAATGGTGTCATAGGGGCTGCTTTGAAGGGTTAAAAAGGTCAGATCTTTCCACAACTTCATATGTGTGACTAGGCAACCCTCATGAACTGTAAATCAGTCATTTATCCCATCAGATGTCAAAGAAAAGCTCTCTCAAACACACACACAGCAAGGACGGAGTGACACAGAGCGGTGCTTAAAGACACAAAGAGCCTGCAATGGCATTACCATTATCTCTAGGCTGAGACGAGTTCAATGAGACGCCCCGCTTGACCGTAGCTTGCTCGGTATGAGCGCAGCGACCGTGAGAAAACTAGGCCCAAAATGAGGCCTGCACCAATATGTCAAGTGCTTATGGGTGACAGTGAGAGAACCATTAGGGTTAGAAGCACAATTCAACCTCAGGAGCGTTCCTGAGGTCCTCCCGATCTGTGCAAGCCTAACCTTGACCCTGTGGCATTAACCCTTCACAGTGAAAAGAAGGTGTTTAGATCAAACTGTGTGCAATGACTTCTCTCCCCATAGGAATACATTGACAATTCTCCTAAATTCAACCTGAAGTCTATGTGGGTTATGAATGCCTTATGAACCTGTCTTCTATAACAATCCATCAGGCTACTGTGAGGTCTACCTGTGTCGATTCTAAGGTTCCTGGAGCAACCGGAAAATGTTAAAATCACCCTAGAGCTATTGTCATATAAGCAACCTGCAGATAGTGAAAATCACGCAACTCAACCATCTGTCATTCAGTCAATTCTTAAGGTAGAGACTTCATATTCAGGATTCTGTTTATGTCTACCCCAAAGACAACGTGTGTGAAGCAAGAGCTTCCTGTGACAACCGGAAGTTGTTAAAAACAGCCAAGAGCTATTGTCATATGGTCAACCGGCATATAGTGAAAATCACGCAACTCAACCATCTGTTATTCAGTCAATTCTTAAGGTAGAGACTTCATATTCAGGATTCTGTTTATGTCTAACCCAAAGACAACATGTGTTGAGTAAGAGCTTCCTGTGACAACCGGAAGTTGTTAAAAACAGCAAAGAGCTATTGTCATATGGTCAACCAGCATATAGTGAAAATCACGCAACTCAACCCTATGTCATCCAGCCAATTCTTTAGGTAGAGACTTCATATTGAGGATTCTGTATATGCCTACCCCAAAGACAACGTGTGTCTATTCTTTTTGCAAAAAAAACAAAAACACACACACACAATTTGGCCATAGGGACATAGTGTGGGGCTTAGAGTCTTATACCGCCTTCAATAGTTACTTTTGTTGAAACGATTCAAGAACCGTCAGACCTAGAGCTCCGAAATTTTAGAAACCTGTTCTAGAGCTCAAGTCGATAGTGCACGGTGATTTATGGGGCTCTAGAAGGTTCTCTGACCGAGAAACCACCTCGTACATTTGCAATATTTTCAATTCATTTTCAATATCACGGACATGGCGACATTTAGAAATGTCCCAGAGTCGCAAGACTAGGTGCATTGAAACCGCCTCGGCCCGTAGAGACGGACCCCAATGTCTCGGTCCGATAGCTCATTCAGGGACCCCGTAGTAACGCCCTGAAAAAGTGGATTTTCAGCACCAATTAAGGCCATTGCTTGGGCACCAAATGACCTATCGAGCCGAAACTTGGGATTCGGGGTCGCCTCACATAGGCCTACACATTATGTCAGAACTGGACCCGCAGCTATAACGTAACTATGTGTTTTAGGTTTTTTTATGGTTAAAATTGAAAGCACTGTGAATTATGGGCCTTCTCTGACATATGTGATAGTTGGCTTCTATACGAGTTGGAAAAAGTGGATTTGGTGTCAGATGCTATCAGTTTGGTGTCAGAATGACAACTAATTGACTGATGGACGCTGACTGCTGGGTGACGAGCAATGGAGATTAACCACAGTCACTGCCCGGCCATCCCGAGTTCATCGGGCCAGTCAATTATGCATTTCTGCAGTATTTTTGAGCATGCCTAAATTTGTGATGCTAAATGCCCATTAAATCATATTGCAAACGTAACGCGCTATATTGCAAACGTAACGTGCGTTTGCAATATGATTCAACAGCAGAAAATATCACCAAAGTTGACATGATGAAATCAACACAATGAGCGACAGAGAGGAACCACAGTCACTGCCCGGCCATCCCCAGTTCATCAGGCCAGTCAATTATGCATTTCTGCAGTATTTTTGAGCATGCCACATTTGTGATACTAAATGCCCATTAAATCATATTGCAAACGTAACGCGCTATATTGCAAACGTAACGTGCGTTTGCAATATGACTCAACAGCAAAAATATCACCAAAGTTGACATGATGAAATCAACACAATGAGCGATAGAGAGGAACCACAGTCACTGCCCGGCCATCCCCAGTTCATCGGGACAGTCAATTTTGCATATCTTTAGTGTTTTTGAGCATGCCAAATTCGTGATGTTGAGGCCCATTGAATCATATTGCAAATGCGCATCAGTGCACATGGTGACCCGAAATGGGTTACCAGGAGTAATTTTTTAGAAGGGTTTTAAATGCCTTTAGAGGGTGCAAGGGGTGCACGGTTGGGTAGGGAGCACCTTCCATCAGTGCCCATCCAGTATGGGGCGCCCCTAGTCATTTTGGACATTTTTCAAAAAAATTGCTAAAAAACGACAATCCCACTTCTCTCATGTCACCATCAAGCCATGGAGAGGAACCACAGTCACTGCCCGGCCATCACCAGTTCATCGGGACAGTTCATTTTGCATTTCTGCAGTGTTTTTAAGCATGCCAAATTCGTGATGTTGAGGCCCATTGAATCATATTGCAAATGCGCATCAGTGCACATGGTGACCCGAAATGGGTTACCAGGAGTAATTTTTTAGAATGGTTTTAAATGCCTTTAGGGTGGTGCAAGGGGTGCACGGTTGGGTAGTGAGCACCTTCCATCAGTGCCCATCCAGTATGGGGCGCACCTAGTCATTTTGGACATTTTTCAAAAAAATTGCTAAAAAACGACAATCCCACTTCTCTCATGTCACCATCAAGCCATGGAGAGGAACCACAGTCACTGCACGGCCATCCCCAGTTCATCGGGACAGTCAATTATGCATTTCTGCAGTGGTTTTGAGCATGCCAAAGTTGTGATGCTAAATGCCAATTGAATCATATTGCAAATGCGCATCCGTGTATTTGCAATATGATTCAACAGCAAAAAATGTCACCAAAGGTGACATGATGAAATCAACACAACGAGCGATGGAGAGGAACCAGGAGCGTTCCTGAGGTCCTCCCGATCTGTGCAAGCCAACCTTGACCCTGTGGCATTAACCCTTCACAGTGAAAAGAAGGTGTTTAGATCAAACTGTGTGCAATGACTTCTCTCCCCATAGGAACACATAGACTATTCTCCAAAATTCAACCTGAAGCCTATGTGGGTTATGAATGCCTTATGAACCTGTCTTCTACAACAATCCATCAGGCTACTGTGAGGTCTACCTGTGTCGATTCTAAGGTTCCTGTGACAACTGGAAGTGGTTAAAAACACCCAAGAGCTATTGTCATATTAAGTGCGCATAGTGAAAATCACGCAACTCAACCATCTGTTACTCAGTCAATTCTTAAGGTAGAGACTTCTTATTCAGGATTCTGTTTATGTCTACCCCAAAGACAACGTGTGTGAAGCAACAGCTTCCTGTGACAACCGGAAGTGGTTAAAAACACCCAAGAGCTATTGTCATATTGCCACCTGCAGATAGTGAAAATCACGCAACTCAACCATCTGTTACTCAGTCAATTTTTAAGGTAGAGACTTCTTATTCAGGATTCTGTTTATATGTACCCCAAAGACAACGTGTGTGAAGCAAGAGCTTCCTGTGACAACCGGAAGTGGTTAAAATCACCCAAGAGCCATTGTCATATTACGTGCGCATAGTGAAAATCACGCAACTCAACCATCTGTTACTCAGTCAATTCTTAAGGTAGAGACTTCTTATTCAGGATTCTGTTTATATGTACCCCAAGGACAACGTGTGTGAAGCAATAGCTTCCTGTGACAACGGGAAGTGGTTAAAACAGCCTAGAGCTATTGTCATATGGTCAACCTGCATATAGTGAAAATCACGCAACTCAACCATCTGTTTCTCAGTCAATTCTTAAGGTAGAGACTTCTTATTCAGGATTCTGTTTATGTCTACCCCAAAGACAACGTGTGTGAAGCAACAGCTTCCTGTGACAACCGGAAGTGGTTAAAAACACCCAAGAGCTATTGTCATATTGCCACCTGCAGATAGTGAAAATCACGCAACTCAACCATCTGTTACTCAGTCAATTCTTAAGGTAAAGACTTCTTATTCAGGATTCTGTTTCTGTCTACCCCAACGACAACGTGTGTGAAGCAAGAGCTTCCTGTGACAACCGGAAGTGGTTAAAATCACCCAAGAGCCATTGTCATATTACGTGCGCATAGTGAAAATCACGCAACTCAACCATCTGTTACTCAGTCAATTCTTAAGGTAGAGACTTCTTATTCAGGATTCTGTTTATATGTACCCCAAGGACAACGTGTGTGAAGCAAGAGCTTCCTGTGACAACCGGAAGTGGTTAAAATCACCCAAGAGCCATTGTCATATTACGTGCGCATAGTGAAAATCACGCAACTCAACCATCTGTTACTCAGTCAATTCTTAAGGTAGAGACTTCTTATTCAGGATTCTGTTTATATGTACCCCAAGGACAACGTGTGTGAAGCAATAGCTTCCTGTGACAACGGGAAGTGGTTAAAACAGCCTAGAGCTATTGTCATATGGTCAACCTGCATATAGTGAAAATCACGCAACTCAACCATCTGTTTCTCAGTCAATTCTTAAGGTAGAGACTTCTTATTCAGGATTCTGTTTATGTCTACCCCAAAGACAACGTGTGTGAAGCAACAGCTTCCTGTGACAACCGGAAGTGGTTAAAAACACCCAAGAGCTATTGTCATATTGCCACCTGCAGATAGTGAAAATCACGCAACTCAACCATCTGTTACTCAGTCAATTCTTAAGGTAGAGACTTCTTATTCAGGATTCTGTTTCTGTCTACCCCAAAGACAACGTGTGTGAAGCAAGAGCTTCCTGTGACAACCGGAAGTGGTTAAAAACACCCAAGAGCTATTGTCATATTGCCACCTGCAGATAGTGAAAATCACGCAACTCAACCATCTTTTACTCAGTCAATTCTTAAGGTAGAGACTTCTTATTCAGGATTCTGTTTATGTCTACCCCAAAGACAACGTGTGTGAAGCAAGAGCTTCCTGTGACAACCGGAAGTGGTTAAAATCACCCAAGAGCTATTGTCATATTACGTGCGCATAGTGAAAATCACGCAACTCAACCATCTGTTTCTCAGTCAATTCTTAAGGTAGAGACTTCTTATTCAGGATTCTGTTTATGTCTACCCCAAAGACAACATGTGTTGAGTAAGAACTTCCTGTGACAACGGGAAGTGGTTAAAACAGCCTAGAGCTATTGTCATATTAAGTGCGCATAGTGAAAATCACGCAACTCAACCATCTGTTTCTCAGTCAATTCTTAAGGTAGAGACTTCTTATTCAGGATTCTGTTTATGTCTACCCCAAAGACAACGTGTGTGAAGCAACAGCTTCCTGTGACAACCGGAAGTGGTTAAAAACACCCAAGAGCTATTGTCATATTGCCACCTGCAGATAGTGAAAATCACGCAACTCAACCATCTGTTACTCAGTCAATTCTTAAGGTACAGACTTCATATTCAGGATTCTGTTTATGTCTACCCCAAAGACAACGTGTGTGAAGTAAGAGCTTCCTGTGACAACCGGAAGTTGTTAAAAACAGCCAAGAGCTATTGTCATATGGTCAACCTGCATATAGTGAAAATCACGCAACTCAACCATCTGTTACTCAGTCAATTCTTAAGGTAGAGACTTCTTATTCAGGATTCTGTTTATGTCTACCCCAAAGACAACGTGTGTTGAGTAAGAACTTCCTGTGACAACGGGAAGTGGTTAAAACAGCCTAGAGCCATTGTCATATGGTCAACCTGCATATAGTGAAAATCACGCAACTCAACCATCTGTTACTCAGTCAATTCTTAAGGTAGAGACTTCTTATTCAGGATTCCGTTTATGTCTACCCCAAAGACAACGTGTGTGAAGCAAGAGCTTCCTGTGACAACCGGAAGTGGTTAAAATCACTCAAGAGCTATTGTCATATTACGTGCGCATAGTGAAAATCACGCAACTCAACCATCTGTTTCTCAGTCAATTCTTAAGGTAGAGACTTCTTATTCAGGATTCTGTTTATGTCTACCCCAAAGACAACGTGTGTTGAGTAAGAACTTCCTGTGACAACGGGAAGTGGTTAAAACAGCCTAGAGCTATTGTCATATGGACAACCTGCATATAGTGAAAATCACGCAACTCAACCATCTGTTACTCAGTCAATTCTTAAGGTAGAGACTTCTTATTCAGGATTCTGTTTATGTCTACCCCAAAGACAACGTGTGTGAAGCAACAGCTTCCTGTGACAACCGGAAGTGGTTAAAAACACCCAAGAGCTATTGTCATATTGCCACCTGCAGATAGTGAAAATCATGCAACTCAACCATCTGTTTCTCAGTCAATTCTTAAGGTAGAGACTTCTTATTCAGGATTCTGTTTATGTCTACCCCAAAGACAACGTGTGTTGAGTAAGAACTTCCTGTGACAACGGGAAGTGGTTAAAACAGCCTAGAGCTATTGTCATATGGACAACCTGCATATAGTGAAAATCACGCAACTCAACCATCTGTTACTCAGTCAATTCTTAAGGTAGAGACTTCTTATTCAGGATTCCGTTTATGTCTACCCCAAAGACAACGTGTGTGAAGCAAGAGCTTCCTGTGACAACCGGAAGTGGTTAAAATCAACCAAGAGCTATTGTCATATTACGTGCGCATAGTGAAAATCACGCAACTCAACCGTCTGTTTCTCAGTCAATTCTTAAGGTAGAGACTTCTTATTCAGGATTCCGTTTATGTCTACCCCAAAGACAACGTGTGTGAAGCAAGAGCTTCCTGTGACAACCGGAAGTGGTTAAAATCACCCAAGAGCTATTGTCATATTACGTGCGCATAGTGAAAATCACTCAACTCAACCGTCTGTTTCTCAGTCAATTCTTAAGGTAGAGACTTCTTATTCAGGATTCCGTTTATGTCTACCCCAAAGACAACGTGTGTGAAGCAAGAGCTTCCTGTGACAACCGGAAGTGGTTAAAATCACCCAAGAGCTATTGTCATATTACGTGCGCATAGTGAAAATCACGCAACTCAACCATCTGTTTCTCAGTCAATTCTTAAGGTAGAGACTTCTTATTCAGGATTCCGTTTATGTCTACCCCAAAGACAACGTGTGTGAAGCAAGAGCTTCCTGTGACAACCGGAAGTGGTTTAAAATAGCCTAGAGCTATTGTCATATTGCCACCTGCAGATAGTGAAAATCACGCAACTCAACCATCTGTTTCTCAGTCAATTCTTAAGGTAGAGACTTCTTATTCAGGATTCTGTTTCTGTCTACCCCAACGACAACGTGTGTGAAGCAAGAGCTTCCTGTGACAACCGGAAGTGGTTAAAAACACCCAAGAGCTATTGTCATATTACGTGCGCATAGTGAAAATCATGCAACTCAACCATCTGTTTCTCAGTCAATTCTTAAGGTAGAGACTTCTTATTCAGGATTCTGTTTATTTCTACCCCAAAGACAACGTGTGTGAAGCAACAGCTTCCTGTGACAACCGGAAGTGGTTAAAAACACCCAAGAGCTATTGTCATATTGCCACCTGCAGATAGTGAAAATCACGCAACTCAACCATCTGTTTCTCAGTCAATTCTTAACCTGTTACATCTAGGGGGCAGTATTTTCACGGCTGGATAAAAAACGTACCCGATTTAATCTGATTATTAGTCCTGCCCAGAAACTGGAATATGCATATAATTATTAGCTTTGGAGAGAAAACACTCCAAAGTTTCTGAAACTGTTTGAATGGTGTCTGTGAGTATAACAGAACTCCTATGGCAGGCAAAAACCTGAGATGCTTCTGTTCAGGAAGTACCCTGTCTGAACATTTCTTGCCCTTCTTGATTCTCTCTATCGTTTACAAAGGATCTCTGCTCTTACGTGACACTTCTCACGTCAACAATGGAGTCTCACAGCCCGGGAAAAACAGGAATGATGTCATTCAAAGCCCTGGCTGAAGCACACGAGAGCAAATGCTGAGTGGTCAGTCAATGGACTAAGCCTTAGGCGCGTGACACGCCCCGCCCCCGGCTTTTGGTTTTTTCCTCAGTTTACAGACAGGCAGATTCCCGGTCGGAATATTATCGCTTCTCTACGAGATAAATTGCATAAATATTGGTTTTAAACAGCGGTTGACATGCTTCGAAGTACGGTAATGGAATATTTCGAAATTTTTTGTCATATTTTGCGTCATGCTCGTGGCCGAGATTTAGCGTTGGGATAGTGTCTAGAACGCACGAACAAAACGTCGCTGTTTGGATATAACGATGGATTATTTGGGACCAAACCTACATTTGTTATTGAAGTAGAAGTCCTGGCAGTGTATTCTGATGAAGAACAAGCAAGGTAAGAACATTTTTCTTATAGGAAATGTGATTTTGGTGAAGGCTACACTGGGTGGGTGTCTAAATAGCTAGCCCTGTAACGCCGGGCTATGTACTTACATTATTGCAAAATGTGCTTCATCCGAAAAGCTATTTTAAAATCGGACATATCGAGTGCATAGAGGAGTTCTGTATCTATAATTCTTAAAATAATTGTTATGCTTTTTGTGAACGTTTATCGTGAGTAATTTAGTAAAATCACCGGAAGTGTTCGGTGGGAATGCTAGTTCTGAACGTCACATGCTAATGTAAAAAGCTGGTTTTTGATATAAATATGAACTTGATTGAACAGACATGCATGTATTGTATAACACAATGTCCTAGGTGTGTCATCTGATGAAGATCATCAAAGGTTAGTGCTGCATTTAGATATGGTTTGGGTTTATGTGACATGATATGCTAGCTTGAAAAATGGCTGTGTGATTATTCCTGGCTGGGTACTCTGCTGACATAATCTAATGTTTTGCTTTCGCTGTAAAGCCTTTTTGAAATCGGACAGTTTGGTTAGATAAAGGAGAGTCTTGTCTTTAAATAGCTGTAACATAGTCATATGTTTGAAAAGTGTAAGTTTTCGGATTTAGAGGAGTTTGAATTTCGCGCCCCGCCCATCATTGGATATTGGAGCAGACGTTCCGCTAGCGGAACGTGTAGATGTAAGAGGTTAAGGTAGAGACTTCATATTCAGGATTCTGTATATGCCTACCCCAAAGACAACGTGTGTCTATTCTTTTTGCAAAAAAAACAAAAACACACACACAATTTGGCCATAGGTACATAGTATGGGGCTTAGAGGCTTATACCGCCTTCAATAGTTACTTTCGTTCAAACGATTCAAGAACCGTCAGACCTAGAGCTCCGAAATTTTAGAAACCTGTTCTAGAGCTCAAGTCGATAGTGCACGGTGATTTATGGGGCTCTAGAAGGTTCTCTGACCGAGAAACCGCCTCGTACATTTGCAATATTTTCAATTCATTTTGAATATCACGGACATGGCGACATGTAGAAATGTCCCAGAGTCGCAAGACTAGGTGCATTGAAACCGCCTCGGCCCATAGAGACGGACCCCAATGTCTCTGTCCGATAGCTCATTCAGGGGCCCCGTAGTAACGCCCTGAAAAAGTGGATTTTCAGCACCAATTAGGCCATTGCTCGGGCACCGAATGACCTATCGAGCCGAAACTTGGGATTCGGGGTCGCCTCACATAGGCCTACACATAATGTCAGAGCTGGACCCGCAGCTATAACGTAACTATGTGTTTTAGGTTTTTTTATGGTTAAAATTGAAAGCACTGTGAATTATGGGCCTTCTCTGACATATGTGATAGTTGGCTTCTATACGAGTTGGAAAAAGTGGATTTGGTGTCAGATGCTATCAGTTTGGTGTCAAAATGACATCTAATTGACTGATGGACGCTGACTGCTGGGTGACGAGCAATGGAGAGGAACCACAGTCACTGCCCGGCCATCCCGAGTTCATCGAGCCAGTCAATAATGCATTTCTGCAGTATTTTTGAGCATGCCTAAATTTGTGATGCTAAATGCCCATTGAATCATATTGCAAACGTAACGCGCAATATTGCAAATGTAACGCGCATTTGCAAGATGATTCAACAGCAAAAAATATCACCAAAGTTGACATGATGAAATCAACACAACGAGCGATGGAGAGGAACCACAGTCACTGCACGGCCATCCCGAGATCATCGGGCCAGTCAATTATGCATTCTGAGCATGTCAAATTCGTTAAAAATGTTAAAAGCAACAGAGTCCCACTTCTCCCTCATCATACATGACAAGTAGACCATCTGCGTTGATTGATGGCTCAACATAGGGATATATATCATTTGGGCAGTATAAATGCCATTTGGAACATGGTTCACTGACTTTTGGGTTTGGAAACCGACTTCCTATGATCGTACATGGCAAACGGACAAACATACTGATTTGGCACATTCAATACTTTCATACATGTATAATTGACAAAAAAAGAATTGGACATTTAATTTGCACATTTCTAATGGCATTTGGCAAAAAATATAAATATGTGACTTTTGACTTCCTATGAAATCATATTCCAAATGCACAAATCATATGCCTTATGCACAAGCAAATATGTCACTTTTGACTTCCTATGAAATCATATTCCAAATGCACAAAACATATTCCAAATGCCTTATGCACAAGCAAAAACAACCCAAAAAATTATGTCAATAAAATATGTCAAAAGTATGTCCATACAGCTCTTATACATGTGTAATTGACATAAAAATCAAAAACAATTCGAAAAACGGTCCAGAAACCACTTTTTTAGGGTTGAAAAGTTTTCAAAAAATATGTCATTTTTTCAAAATTTGACACTTGGGACTTGAATTGTGTTACATTTGCAATATGAAAATTCACTGCGGAGAGCTCTAGCTATCTTTTGGATATTTGCTGTAATTTGGCACTTGCAATACTTCCACAAGTGACAAAAAAAAGCATTGGATATGTCATTTTGCAAAAAAAATGAAAAAAAAAATGTCACTTTTTTCCTATGAAATCATATTCAAAATGCACAAATCATATGCCTTGCGCACAAGCAAAAGCAACCCAAAAAACGACATCAATAAAAAACGTCAGAAGCATGTTCATACAGCTCTTATACATGTGTAATTGACATAACAATCGAAAAAAATTCGAAAAACGGTCCAGAAACCACTTTTTTACAAGATGCTAAGTTTTCAAAAAAAATATCATTTTATCAAAATCTGAGACTTGGGTAAGAATTGGGTATCATTTGCTGTATGAAAAACCAAGGTGGAGCACGCTCGCCATCTAAAGGAAATTTGGGGTGTTACAATTGGCAATTGCCATCGGAAAATTGCCATATGATTGGCCCGGAGATGGGCCGCTTTGGGTGGTTTTTGCAATCGTGTGTATGATTCGTGCTATGCCAATATGTTGCCATGTTATTTTGTCCAAATCAGGGGGGTAATCCCTTACATATCTGACTTCTCACCAGTGATGTCATCACAACCAGTCACCGGTGACCTGCACATTGACTCAGCTGGCTCCACTAGGGCCCTCTCAACCATCTGGCTCCACTAGGGCCCTCTCAACCATCTGGCTCCACTAGGGCCCTCTCAACCAGCTGGCTCCACTAGGGCCCTCTCAACCAGCTGGCTCCACTAGGGCCCTCTCAGCCAGCTGGCTCCACTAGGGCCCTCTCAACCAGCTGGCTCCACTAGGGCCCTCTCAGCCAGCTGGCTCCACTAGGGCCCTCTCAACCATCTGAATTAGTCTGTGAGTTACTTTATACCCATTTAGAGACTGTTTTATTTTCTCTCAACCAGCTGGCTCCACGCTCTCATGTGCATGTGCTTCCCACCAAAATTGTTGCTCTGCATCCAGAGATGTTCCTTATGATGTCTGCACCCAGCTCATTATGTATCTGCCTGTCTGCATTATTCACCAGGGAAAGGAAACATTCTGTGAATACTGAAGCATTGCATCAACAAGGTGGCTCTGATAATATTGAAACATTGTATAAATGAACGAGGCGGCTCGGAGAAACTGAAACATTTAGTATCAACAAGACAACTCTGAGAATATTCATATTGCAACATAGTAGCCAACGTGGAGGCAGCAGGGCCAGCTTGTCTGTCTGATATTATTGTGTTGCCTACGCAGCATCTGGGTGCTCATTATATACTAAAACCAGCCCTACATCCACACTACAGCTAAATAACTTAGCAATATTTAATGATGTTATGCCAGCAATATTGATCTGTTCATCTTTTAATTCAGGAAGATAGACAAGCAACACTGATGGAGTGAGATGTGGAAATGCATTATACCAGAGGTAGGTAGACTACAGGTAGGGATTAGGATGCAGACAGAGCAACACTGATAGAGTGAGAGGTGGAAATGCATTATACCAGAGGTAGGTAGACTACAGGTAGGGATTAGGATGCAGACAGAGCAACACTGATGGAGTGAGAGGTGGAAATGCATTATACCAGAGGTAGGTAGACTACAGGTAGGGATTAGGATGCAGACAGAGAAACACTGTTGGAGTGAGAGGTGGAAATGCATTATACCAGAGGTAGGTAGACTACAGGTAGGGATTAGGATGCAGACAGAGCAACACTGATGGAGTGAGAGGTGGAAATGCATTATACCAGAGGTAGGTAGACTACAGGTAGGGATTAGGATGCAGACAGAGCAACACTGATGGAGTGAGAGGTGGAAATGCATTATACCAGAGGTAGGTAGACTACAGGTAGGGATTAGGATGCAGACAGAGAAACACTGTTGGAGTGAGAGGTGGAAATGCATTATACCAGAGGTAGGTAGACTACAGGTAGGGATTAGGATGCAGACAGAGCAACACTGATGGAGTGAGAGGTGGAAATGTATTATACCAGAGGTAGGTAGACTACAGGTAGGGATTAGGATGCAGACAGAGCAACACTGATGGAGTGAGAGGTGGAAATGCATTATACCAGAGGTAGGTAGACTACAGGTAGGGATTAGGATGCAGACAGAGAAAAAGTGATGGAGTGAGAGGTGGAAATGCATTATACCAGAGGTAGGTAGACTACAGGTAGGGATTAGGATGCAGACAGAGGATGTAGGCCTATTGTTTTACTTAACTAGGCAAGTCAGTTCAGAACAAATTCTTATTTACAATGACGGCCTAGGGACAGAACAACTGCCTTGTTCAGGAGCAGAACGACAGATTTTTACGTTGTCAGCTCGGGGATTCAATCTAGCAACCTTTCAGGTACAGGCCCAACGCTCTAACCCCTATAAGCAAGAAGTTTATTTTGGGCTCGCTAGGAGGCTATATCAGACCGCTTATACAGTACTGAACTACTAGGGTGAAAAAATGTTTTCCCCCAAAGTTAAAAAAAAAATATAATTACATTTGTTTTTTTGTTTTTTTTCAGGGGGTGCTGCAGCACCCTCATCACGCCTACTTCCTTCAGCTATGCTCTGTCCCCTCTCCTCTCTCTCTCCACTACTCTCTCCTCTGCCCTCCCCACCCCCTCCCCACCCCCTCCTTCCTCTCTCTCTCGTTCTCTCTCTCTTCCTGACATGAAGCATCAGGCCTGTTGATCTTGACTCAGGTCGCAGACCTCTGGCATCGACACTCCTCCCTTCTCCTGCTCTAACATCAGACCAATATTAAATAGATACATAAAATATGCTCTCATTCATTTACATAGAGACATATACAATCAATCATTGACACACTGAATATACAACAGTCAGATGCATGATACCATCACAACTTAACTGACATTAGTGCCTGTCCCCAGATGGACAGTTAGGCTACAGTAAAGTACATTTACAGGTGATCACATCATTGTCCTGCTTTGAGACACATTTCTACTGTCTGCTTCCAGCTGCATGTTCTTTCTTCAATATCAAAACAAATGTCAGTAACTGTCACCAGTGTATATTATTATAACAGCATCCTACCTGTGCGCCACAAGAGGGTCATCAGTATCACTGCAGATATCATATCTGTCTCTAACTGGGGTTACTGTCAAGAAGAGTGGACTGAAGTGTGGAAAATACTGCTAGGCTATATGACTTCTCTCTCATTACTTCCTGACTTCTATGATGTGACAAACTTAAGCAGATGAGATCATTTAAACCCACCTACCTACAGGAAACACTGACATTAGAAAAACTCCACAGGAAACTGCTGGCAGAGCAGCAAAGTTACACATAGTGTTCTATAATATCACCTCTAACTTTCTACTGCTGGAGTTCACCTCTTACCTGACCTCTTGTCAGGGTTGGGATCAGGTAGGCAGCAGGTAGGGGTCAGATTGGGATCAGGTAGGGAGCAGGTAGGGGTCAGGTTGGGATCAGGTTGGGGTCAGGGTAGGGGTCATTGTTGGGGTCAGGTTGGGGTCAGGTCAGCCTACAGCTGTGTCTGTAAACAACGACCCTATATGGAAGTAAATGACAACAAACTACATTCAAGTCTTGAGTTTATTCAAGTAGAAAAAGAAAAGGACAAAACAACATCAAGGTGAATCTGTTAGAAATCATCAATGACATCACATAAACTCACAGGTATCACAGTAGGATAGAAATTAACACTTGGTAGACTATATAACTTAAACATCCATGGTGGAGACATTAACACTTGGTAGAATATATAACTTAAACATCCATGGTGGAGACATTAACACTTGGTAGACTATATAACTTAAACATCCATGGTGGAGACATTAACACTTGGTAGACTATATAACTTAAACATCCATGGTGGAGACATTAACACTTGGTAGACTATATAACTTAAACATCCATGGTGGAGACATTAACACTTGGTAGACTATATAACTTAAACATCCATGGTGAAGACATTAACACTTGGTAGACTATATAACTTAAACATCCATGGTGGTGACATTAACACTTGGTAGACTATATAACTTAAACATCCATGGTGGAGACATTAACACTTGGTAGAATATATAACTTAAACATCCATGGTGGAGACATTAACACTTGGTAGACTATATAACTTAAACATCCATGGTGGAGACATTAACACTTGGTAGAATATATATAAATATAATAAATAGAGTAAGTTCTGCACCCCACCTAAAGGCACAGCTGATTATATACATGTGATCACTACCTGGTGGTCTGATCACCTACATCTATGTATGTGTGTATCAATAAGCTGATGTTACCTTATAAAGTAACCTAGTACAGTAGCTTCTCTGAATTCATTAGCATTGTCCACTGTCACACAAGATCAACATGTCAAAACCAGACAGTGGTTACTTCTCTTTATCTAGTTTCAGTCTGACTCAGACCCAGCCTGCAGCTCACTCTCACAGCAGCCAGGGCTTAACCACAAAGACTAATATAGATGCTACTGCAACGTATAGTGGCAGAGTTTAGACACATAGCAACAGTATCTATTATAAGGCCTGCAGCAAAACATATGAATCTTAAAGTACCCTTAATACATAATGGGGAGGGTCTCTGAGACCCTCCACTTACATGACGAGTACATTTTGATTTGATTTGAACGATGAGCTATCGCGCAGCTATGAGGCCAAGTAAAACTAATTCTAAAGTCTACTTACATTAGAGAGTGATGAGAGAAACACACATCATGTAGTCTCCATGTTGTGTGACATGAAGGGGATTGTCTAGCATCGAGGTAAACAGGTTTGGAAAATATTCAGCTTCTTTTCTGTGGTCGTTGTAGATAGCAACACCTAACTAGCAGCACCTGGTCAAATCAACCTGCTGCAACATCATCAAACACAACATGAAGAACCAAATACTAATGTTGATGTAACTGTTGACCCTTGAAAGAGAAGACACTTCTGACAGAGACCTATCATTAGACAGAGACGTAAGGTTGGCCTCTATAGCTTTAGCCTGCCAGTATTAATGTTTGATTTATCAAATTATGAACATCCAGTAATCATAACATTTAAATCTCACTATGATCTGTGTCCTAAAATGTAGCATTTATCCACAAAACATCTTGTCCTCACTAATCTTGGACAACCTGAATTAAAGTCAGCCGGGAACTACAATCAGAAACTACAATAACCATGATGCTCTGGAGAGGATGTGATGGTACAGCCAAGCCGGTTGTAGTTTAACAGCTAAGTCAATTGTAGCTCTTAATGTCTTTTTATTCAGGATTAGTGGGAAAACAAATAGGACATGGACAGAGAGAGAAATGCACTCATTGTAAAATGTGAGTTCATCATCAGGAGAACAGCTGCACCATGGGTGAACAACTACTTATAACTTGGATGTCCTCTCTTCCTCAGGCCAAACAGTAGACAGAAAGACAAACAAACAGACAGACAGCACCATGGCAACAGCAACAGGAAGTGTGGGTTTCCTGTGTGCTGAGTGTGTCTTCTCAGCCAATCAGTGACTAGCTCTTATATGTGTACTGTAATACCAACATCATAATATCAGACTTATCAACATTAGTAGTGGTCAATGTATGTATCTCTTTCCATGTGTTTACATGTGTGAAAATATATCTGTGTCCATAATATTGAATATCATGTATTGTCCTATGTGTGTTGTTGTGGTTTACTCAGCTAGTGCTGCTGCTCTGTAGGGGAGGGGTTAAGGGGGGCCTGGGTTTCAGGTCTGAGGAGCAGTGTCAGAGTAGCTGGGTCTGTCAGTAACAGTGTCAGAGTAGCTGGGTCTGTCAGTAACAGTATCAGAGTAGCTGGGTCTGTCAGTAACAGTATCAGAGTAGCTGGGTATGTCAGTAACAGTATCAGAGTAGCTGGGTCTGTCAGTAACAGTATCAGAGTAGCTGGGTCTGTCAGTAACAGTATCAGAGTAGCTGGGTCTGTCAGTAACAGTAACAGAGTAGCTGGGTCTGTCAGTAACAGTGTCAGTGTAACTGGGTCTCTGATCCAGATATCAGTTAGTATAACAGGTAAACACAACCATAGAGGATACAATCACAACTACTGCCCTGCCCTCTCATGTTAACAGTTCACACCTCTTGACTTGAACTAGTCCATCTCAAGGTCTGATGGGTAATGTTAGACTCCAGATGTGGAACACAGCCAGACTGAGATGGACCCACACCACATGAGGAAGTCACACATCATGACTTGAATCTTAGAGGTGTTGATACAGCTTAACGACTGTTGTTTCAGTCAAAGTAACGTCATAAAGTATCTATCTGGTATCTGGTTCCTCATACAGACTGTTAATACTACACTTTATACCATGCATACTGGAGAAATATTACATATTATTCTATAATAATAATGTCACATGGTATTTTGCACACACACAAACACACACGTATTGTCACGTCCTGACCAGTAAAAGGGGTCATTTGTCATTATAGTATGGTCAGGGCGTGGCAGGGGGTGTTTGTTTTGTGTGTTTTGGGGTTTTGTTCTGTTTTCTATTTCTATGTTTAATTCTAGTTTTCTATTTCTATGTTGGGGTTTTGGCAGAACCTCCAATTAGAGGCAGCTGGTTTGTCGTTGTCTCTAATTGGAGGCCATATTTAGTTGATGTTTGTTTCACTTGTGTTTTGTGGGTGGTTGTTTTCCGTATAGTCTATGTTGCCTTACGGAACTGTCGTGTGTGGTTTTGTTATTTTTGTTTAAGTGTTCACGTTACTTCAATAAATGAAGATGAGCACTCTTCACGCTGCGCCTTGGTCCCCTTTGTACGACCCGCGTTACACGTATGTGCAGTTCCACAGTGGCTGGCCAAGCAGTTGACACATCACTTGTCAAGTAGATGGAAACATTGTGGTTTCTACAGACATGAAAACTACCCCCTCAGACCTGAAGTGATGTGAACCACTCTACTCTTTCTCAATCTCTCTGTTTGTCACTCTCTCTCTCTTCCCGCCTCTCTCAGTACCAGGCCCAGCAACTGTCTGAAACACAGGCCCCCCTTAACCCCTCAGTCCTCCCCTCAGACCTGAAACCCAGGCCCCCTTAACCCCTCAGTCCTCCCCTCAGACCTGAAACCCAGGCCCCCCTTAACCCCTCAGACCTCCCCTCAGACCTGAAACCCAGGCCCCCCTTAACCCCTCAGACCTCCCCTCAGACCTGAAACCCAGGCCCCCTTAACCCCTCAGACCTCAAACCCAGGCCCCCTTAACCCCTCCCCTACAGAGCAGCAGCACTAGCTGAGTAAACCACAACCACACACATAGGACTATATATGATATACAATTACATGGACGCACTCCCATATACACACATATATGTAAACAAACATACATTGACCAATACTAATGTTGATAATTATGATATTATGATGTTGGTATTACAGTACTCATATAAGAGCTAGTCACTGATTGGCTGAGAAGACACACTCAGTACACAGGAAACCCACACTGACTTCCTGTTGTTGCCATGGTGCTGTCATTCAGCCTGAGGAAGAGAGTCCAAACGTTGTTATTACAAGTTAATTTGTCACATATATCTCTCCCCTTCACACATATTGACCAGAGTGTGGATGTTAACTGATTGGCCGCTGTTCATTGATTAACACAGAGATCATTCATCAGATGGTATAAAAAGTACTGTTTAACACTGGGTATGTAGCACATCCTCCAATGCATCTTGGGTATTGTAGTTTACTATTATCACCACCATAGTTCAGTGTTTTAAATAAAATGGTCCATCATGAAAAATAACACTATCTCTATTCATTAATTAAGTCAGTTTTAAAAGTCGCTAGTTGAATGCTATATATTCATGAATGCTAATTGGCTGAAAGCCATGCTATATCTACATATATCTATATCTATCTATCTATCTATCTATCTATCTATCTATCTATCTATCTATCTATCTATCTATCTATCTATATATATATATATATATATATATATATATATATATATATATATATATATATGAGACAATATACCACAGGTACAATGCAAACAACTTGTTTAATGTCCTAATTACATTGGTAACCTGTTTATAACAGCAGTAAGGCACCTTGGGGGGTTGTGGTATATTACCAATATATCACAGCTAATGGCTGTATCCAGGAACTCTGTGTTGAGCTTTCAGAGTGTTATGGTCTAATACTTAGTGTTTAGTCTCCATGTTATCAGAGTGTTATGGTCTAATACTTAGTGTTTAGTCTCCATGTTATCAGAGTGTTATGGTCTAATACTTAGTGTTTAGTCTCCATGTTATCAGAGTGTTATGGTCTAATACTTAGTGTTTAGTCTCCATGTTATCAGAGTGTTATGGTCTAATACTTAGTGTTTAGTCTCCATGTTATCAGAGTGTTATGGTTTAATACTTAGTGTTTAGTCTCCATGTTATCAGAGTGTTATGTTTTAATACTTAGTGTTTAGTCTCTATGTTATCAGAGTGTTATGGTCTAATACTTAGTGTTTAGTCTCCATGTTATCAGAGTGTTATGGTCTAATACTTAGTGTTTAGTCTCCATGTTATCAGAGTGTTATGGTCTAATACTTAGTGTTTAGTCTCCATGTTATCAGAGTGTTATGGTCTAATACTTAGTGTTTAGTCTCCATGTTATCAGAGTGTTATGGTCTAATACTTAGTGTTTAGTCTCCATGTTATCAGAGTGTTATGGTCTAATACTTAGTGATAAGTCTCCATGTTATCAGAGTGTTATGGTTTAATACTTAGTGTTTAGTCTCCATGTTATCAGAGTGTTATGGTCTAATACTTAGTGTTTAGTCTCCATGTTATCAGAGTGTTATGGTCTAATACTTAGTGTTTAGTCTCCATGTTATCAGAGTGTTATGGTCTAATACTTAGTGTTTAGTCTCCATGTTATCAGAGTGTTATGGTTTAATACTTAGTGTTTAGTCTCCATGTTATCAGAGTGTTATGGTTTATACTTAGTGTTTAGTCTCCATGTTATCAGAGTGTTATGGTTTAATACTTAGTGTTTAGTCTCCATGTTATCAGAGTGTTATGAATTATACTTAGTGTTTAGTCTCCATGTTATCAGAGTGTTATGGTCTAATACTTAGTGTTTAGTCTCCATGTTATCAGAGTGTTATGGTCTAATACTTAGTGTTTAGTCTCCAAGTTATCAGAGTGTTATGGTCTAATACTTAGTGTTTAGTCTCCATGTTATCAGAGTGTTATGGTCTAATACTTAGTGTTTAGTCTCCATGTTATCAGAGTGTTATGGTTTAATACTTAGTGTTTAGTCTCCATGTTATCAGAGTGTTATGGTCTAATACTTAGTGTTTAGTCTCCATGTTATCAGAGTGTTATGGTCTAATACTTAGTGTTTAGTCTCCATGTTATCAGAGTGTTATGGTCTAATACTTAGTGTTTAGTCTCCATGTTATCAGAGTGTTATGGTCTAATACTTAGTGTTTAGTCTCCATGTTATCAGAGTGTTATGGTCTAATACTTAGTGTTTAGTCTCCATGTTATCAGAGTGTTATGGTCTAATACTTAGTGATAAGTCTCCATGTTATCAGAGTGTTATGGTTTAATACTTAGTGTTTAGTCTCCATGTTATCAGAGTGTTATGGTCTAATACTTAGTGTTTAGTCTCCATGTTATCAGAGTGTTATGGTCTAATACTTAGTGTTTAGTCTCCATGTTATCAGAGTGTTATGGTCTAATACTTAGTGTTTAGTCTCCATGTTATCAGAGTGTTATGGTTTAATACTTAGTGTTTAGTCTCCATGTTATCAGAGTGTTATGGTCTAATACTTAGTGTTTAGTCTCCATGTTATCAGAGTGTTATGGTCTAATACTTACTGTTTAGTATCCATGCTATCAGAGTGTTATGGTTTAATACTTAGTGTTTAGTCTCCATGTTATCAGAGTGTTATGGTTTAATACTTAGTGTTTAGTCTCCATGTTATCAGAGTGTTATGGTTTAATACTTAGTGTTTAGTCTCCATGTTATCAGAGTGTTATGGTCTAATACTTAGTGTTTAGTCTCTATGTTATCAGAGTGTTATGGTCTAATACTTAGTGTTTAGCCTCCATGTTATCAGAGTGTTATGGTTTAATACTTAGTGTTTAGTCTCCATGTTATCAGAGTGTTGTGGTCAACCAATAGACGAGGGTCAATAGGGCCTACTGCCTGACTACAGGTATAAAGTCCTATGGTTCTACTTTAAGCTTCTGTATAAGTGAATTTTCTTTAAGGTTTAAAGGTCAACTCAGTCATCAAAATGTGTTTTTGTTTCTTCATGGTGTCTATAGGTCTAAGGTGAACACCTCAAAGAAGCTGAATATTTTCCATTGATGTCACGTTGGTATGAAACCTGTTTACCTCGATGCTAGACCCTCCTCTTCCTGTCACAACATGGGTTTCAGAGAAAAGGACCACGAGCTGAAAACTTTCCACTCCATCGAACCAATCGCTGCTCCTATGTCCTTTCATGGTGAAGTACATCTAGTCATGAACACGGAAATACGCAGCAAAGACCTTGTTACTCAAAGACCCAGCTACTCTCTGACAGTCACCATCAGACCATCAGACCACCAGATGGACAGGCTGTGTGTTTCTCTCATCACTCTCTTGTGTAAGTAGCCTTTAGAATTAGTTTTACTAGGCCTCATAGCTGCACGATAACTCATCGTTTGATGTGGTTTTATAGTTCCCTACATTTATTAACCTACCCTTTTGGGTTCTATAGAACCCTTTTGGGTTCCCTCTGTGGAAATGGTTCGATCTTGAACCCAAAAGGGCTCTACCTGGAACCAAAAGGGCTCTACCTGGAACCAAAAGGGCTCTACCTGGAACCAAAAGGGCTCTACCTGGAACCAAAAGGGCTCTACCTGGAACCAAAAGGGTTCTACCTGGAACCAAAAGGGTTCTACCTGGAACCAAAAGGGCTCTACCTGGAACCAAAAGGGTTCTACTTGCAACCAAAAAGGGTTATTCTAAGGGTTGTCCTATGGGGACAGCCAAAGTACCCTTTTTACTAAGAGTGTAGTGTGTACGGATAAGAGCGTCTGCTAAATGACTTAAATGTAAATGTAAATGTGTACGTGCTGTTACTTTGCATGCCATCTTTGTCTATGGAGGATGCCACTTTATATAATGTTTACATACCCTACATTACTCATCTCATATTTATATACTGTACTCTATACCATCTACTGCATCTTGCCTATGCCGTTCGGCCATCGCTCATCCATATATTTATATGTACATATTCTTATTCATTCCTTTACACTTGTGTGTATAAGGTAGTTGTTGTGAAATTGTTAGATTACTTGTTAGATATTACTGCATGGTCGGAACTAGAAGGACAAGCATTTCGCTACACTCGCATTAACACCCGCTAACCATGTGTATGTGACCAATAAAATGTGAATTGATGATGGCATGCCATAGCTCTCTGTAGTTGCCATAGCTCTCTGTTGTTGCCATAGATCTCTGTTGTTGCCATAGATCTCTGTTGTTGCCATAGCTCTCTGTAGTTGCCATAGCTCTCTGTTGTTGCCATAGCTCTCTGTTGTTGCATAGATCTCTGTTGTTGCCATAGATCTCTGTTGTTGCCATAGCTCTCTGTTGTTGCCATAGCTCTCTGTTGTTGCCATAGATCTCTGTTGTTGCCATAGCTCTCTGTTGTTGCCATAGATCTCTGTTGTTGCCATAGCTCTCTGTAGTTGCCATAGATCTCTGTTGTTGCCATAGCTCTCTGTTGTTGCCATAGATCTCTGTTGTTGCCATAGCTCTCTGTTGTTGCCATAGCTCTCTGTTGTTGCCATAGCTCTCTGTTGTTGCCATAGCTCTCTGTTGTTGCTATAGCTCTCTACTGTTGCCATAGCTCTCTGTTGTTGCTATAGCTCTCTGCTGTTGCCATAGCTCTCTGCTGTTGCCATAGCTCTCTGTTGTTGCCATAGCTCTCTGTTCTTGCCATAGCTCTCTGTTGTTGCCATAGCTCTCTGTTGTTGCCATAGCTCATTGTTGTTGCCATAGCTCTCTGTTCTGAGACCAGTGTCTCGGCAGATGTTGTCCACGTAGGTTTCATGTGGTGTTCCTGAGGGTGAACCCACAATATGAGACTGTAGAAAGTGAATCATATCCAAACAAGATTCTGGTTCTTTCTAACACTGTTCCTCTGTTACCTGTTGGTGCTGTTTCCTCCAGTCAGTTCATCCTAACACTGTTCCTCTGCTACCTGTAGGTGCTGTTTCCTCCAGTCAGGATGGGATCTCTGCAGCAGAGGTGGAGCTGAGAGTCAGACCAGGAGACAACATCACTCTCTACTGTGACTGTACCATAACTACTGGAGTATACATTATGTGGTATAGGAACTGTTCTCACACGTACCAGCCTCCTCTTGTTATTTCAGCAAAAGATTTGATTTACAACCGTTTACCTGGATATAATGTGGTGTGGAACCCCTCTAACAACTCCTATGATCTACTGATTGAGAACATCACTGAATCTGACCTGGGACTCTACTACTGTGGGACTGTGGAGAACAAGGTAGTGGATGATGGAGGTAAAGGAGGAATTAAACAGAAGGAGTTGTACCTCTATGGAAACATCAGCACTAGGATTTCACTTGGTAAGAACAGTTATTATTCTGTCTTTATCTTCTGTCTGTATCTTTGGTATTATTAATATTGTAATATTAGTGTTGGTGTGTCTGGTTTCCTTGAATGAGAGGAGGTTGAGTTGCAAGGAACGCTAAAGTAAATGTAACTTATTTTGAATAAACCCTCTGAGACTAATCTAAACTCATAAAATATCTCCTCAAATTGATGTTTAAACAACCAAGAGTCATGACTAACAACAGATTATTGACACGGCCTTGATTGTTTCTAAGTGTAGTTCTGTTTTGTCTAGAAACCAGTCCTCCTGAGTCGTCCTCTCCTCCTCCTCCTGTAGACTGTGGTCTGTGTTGGATGTTGCTGTTCAGTCTGTGTCCTGTCTCTGCTCTCCTCTCCTCTCTCCTCTCCTCCACCTGTGTCTACTCCTTCTGCAGAACAACAGGTAAACTCACTCTCTCAGTCAAGATTCACTTATCACTCATTCATGTTTTAAGTCTGGGTATTACTAATCAATCTTACCTATTATTTAACTAATGTTGGTGTTTTAATGATGCTAACTCTTCCTCTGCAGCTCCAGCTGAGACTCAGCTTCCTCTGAACAGGACCACCACCAGGGGAAGTGGCAGCAGAGAGGAGACTGCAGTCAAAGTGGGTGTTGTAGTTTTATGTTGGGTAGCCATCTTGATTTTGTAGTCCATCTGTTTGTTAACCCAGCCCTATTCAAACTTTATTTTCAATGTCAGATATAATCAATAAAAACATAAGATAAATCAAAACATATTGTATAATATCAATATTCATATGTCAGTAATATTAAAATATGTCTCTGTCTCTCTCTCTCAGGAGGAAGGAGACCTGTGTTACGCCTCGTTAGATATCAGTCAAGGACAGAGGAGACCAAAGAAGAAGAAGAGAGTCCAGAACTCTGACTTCAGTACCTACTCAGCCATCAATACCAGCAGAGTGAGACCTATACCATCCATCAATACCAGCAGAGTGAGACCTATACCATCCATCAATACCAGCAGAGTGAGACCTATACCATCCATCAATACCAGCAGAGTGTGAGACCTATACCATCCATCAATACCAGCAGAGTGAGACCTATACCATCCATCAATACCAGCAGAGTATGAGACCTATACCATCCATCAATAACAGCAGAGTGTGAGACCTATACCAGCCATCAATACCAGCAGAGTGTGAGACCTATACCATCCATCAATACCAGCAGAGTGTGAGACCTATACCAGCCATCAATACCATCAGAGTGAGACCTATACCATCCATCAATACCAGCAGAGTGAGACCTATACCATCCATCAATACCAGCAGAGTGTGAGACCTATACCAGCAATCAATACAAGCAGAGTGAGACCTATACCAGCCACCAATACCAGCAGAGTGAGACCTATACCATCCACCAATACCAGCAGTGTGAGACCTGTACCAGCCATCAATACCAGCAGAGTATGAGACCTATACCATCCATCAATACCAGCAGAGTATGAGACCTGTACCAAGTTAGAGGTGATATTATAGAACACTATGTGTAACGTTGCTGCTCTGTCAGCAGTTTCCTGTGGAGTTTTTTTAACATATCAGTTTGCTGTAGTGTGTTAAACCACTGATCCAAGATAAGTTGCTAAGAAGTTTATCTCACATCAAAAACCTATTGAACTAATGACATAGAAGTCATATAGCCGAGCAGTATGTTCCACTCTTCAGTCCAAACTTTATGACACCAGACTGTGGAGCTCCAGTTAGAGACAGATATGGTACCTGCAGTTTTATTGATGATCCTATTCTGCGGCACAGGTAGGATGCTGTTATGCTGATATACACTTATGACAGTTACTGAGATATGTTTTAATATTTTAAGATATATTATCAATTGTAGGGTTAGTAAAAGAACATACAGCTGGATGCAGACAGTAAACATCTGTCTCAAAGCAGGACAATGATGTGATCACCTGTAAATGTACTTTACTGTAGCCTAACTGTCCATCTGGGACAGGCACTAATGTCAGTTAAGTTGTGATGGTGTCATGCATCTGACTGTTGTATATTCAGTGTGTCAATGATTGACTGTATCTGTCTCTATGTAAATGAATGAGAGTATATTTTATGTATCTATTAAATATTGGTCTAATGTTAGAGCAGGAGAAGGGGGGAGTGTTGATGCTAGAGGTCTGTGACCTGAGTCAAGATCAACAGGTCCAACACTATATGTCAGGAACAAGAGAGAAAGAACAAGAGAGAGCAAGAGAGAGAGAGGCTATGTTAGATAGAGAGAAATAGGCAGCGAAAGAGGGAGGAGATAGAGGGAGATGTCAAAAGAGGTAGGGCTGAGAGAGAGCAAGAGAGAGAGAGAGAGAGAGAAAGCGAGAGAGAGAGAGAGAAAGAGAGGGAGACAGAGAGAGAGAGAGAGAGAGATGTGCAGAGAAAGATGGAAGAGAGAGGAGGGGTGGGTAGGGCAGAGGAGAGAGTAGTAGAGAAAGAGAGTAGTGGAGAATGAGGGGAGGGGAGAGAGAGATTTGTGGAGGAGAGATAAAAAGTAAGGGAAGGGATAGTGAGGGAGATGTACGTACACAGAATATATTTTCAAGACTGACTTCTCACCGGTGATCATAACCAGTAATCATTTGCACTCTTCCACTTTTGGTCCAGCTCAGCTTGACCTCTGACTTATGGAAATGAGTGATTGAAAAAAACAAACAGACGACAGCTAATGTATTAAATTAGGTATACTGTAAACTCATCTGCAAAGAGAGGTTCACATGGAAGGGGAATGTGTGTTCACATGGGTGTTGTTGCACCATACCAACGATAAGCCTGTCTTCCCCATCACATCATGAAAGGTCATGTTGATGTTCATTTCTCGTCTCAATTCAAATCGAAGGAGCTTTATTTGCATGGGAAGTAGTGCATTCAGAAAGTATTCAGACCACCTTGACTTTTTTTCACATTGTGTTACGTTACAGCCTTATTCTAAAATGTATTAAATTGTTTTTTTTAATCATCAATTTACACACAATACAACATAATGACATCACAATACCCCATAATGACATCACAATACCCAATAATTACAAAGCAAAAACTGTTTTTTCCTCTTCTGCCCCTCTCTTCTTCTCACTCCTCTCATCTTCTCCCCCCTCTCCCCTTCTCCCCCTCTCATCTTCTCCCCCCTCTCCCCTTCTCCCCCTCTCCTCTTCTCTGTCCTCTCCTCTTCTCCCCCTCTCCTCTTTTCCCCCTCTCCTCTTCTCTCATCTTCTGTCCCCTCTAGCTTCTACACCACATCCCCCCTTGTCCTGCTCTAACATGAGACCTGATCAGTACTCATTTTGGGTGCTGGTACTGTTTATATTTAGGTTCTGGAACATTAAGCCAATATTCTATAAGAGGTGAACTCAAGCAGTAGAAAGTTAGAGGTGATATTATAGAACACTATGTGTAACTTTGCTGTTCTGTCAGCAGTTTCCTGTGGAGTTTTTTAACAGATCAGTTTGCTGTAGTGTGTTCAACCACTGATCCAAGATAAGTTGTTAAGAAGTTTATCTCACATCAAAAACCTATTGAACTAATGACATAGAAGTCATATAGCCTAACTTCTAGTATAGAAAGTACTTCAAACTGGAACCCAACACTGTCCATCTGGGGACAGACACTAACATCAGTTAAGGTGTGATGGTGTCATGCATCTGAATGTTGTATATTCAGTGTGTCAATGATTGATTCTATATGTCTCTATGTAAATGAATGAGATGATATATTATATATTATTTTGGTCTAATGTTAGAGTAGTAGGAGAAGGGGGAGGGGAGGGGGGTTGTAGAAGCTAGAGGTCTATGACTTGAGTCAAGATCAACAGGCCTGATGCTACATGTCAGGAAGAGATAGAGAGAGAGCAAGAGTGAGAGATACAGAGAGATAGAGAATGAGAGAGAGCACGCGTTTGAGAGAGAGAGAGAGAGAGAGAAAGATGTGCAGAGAAAGATGGAGGAGAGAGGAGGGGTGGGTAGGGCAGAGGAGAGAGTAGTAGAGAAAGAGAGTAGTGGAGAAATAGGGGAGGGGAGAGAGAGAGATTTATGGAGGAGAGAGAAAGAGTAAGGGAAGGGAGATGAACGTACACAGAATATATTTTCAAAACTGACTTCTCACCGGTGATCATAACCAGTAATCATTTGCACTCTTCCACTTTTGGTCCAGCTCACCTTGACCTCTGACCTATGGAAATGAATGATTGAAAAAAAAAACAGACGACAGCTAATGTATTAAATTAGGTATACTTTAAACTCATCTGCAAAGAGAGGTTCACATGGAAGGGAATGTGTTTTCACATGGGTGTTGTTGCACCATACCAACGATAAGCCTGTCTTCCCCTTCACATCATGAAAGGTCATGTTGATTTTCATTTCTCGTCTCAATTCAATTCAAAGGAGCTTTATTTATTTTTTATTTAATTTTTTTTACATTTATTTATATAGCCCTTCATACATCAGCTGATATCTCAAAGTGCTGTACAGAAACCCAGCCTAAAACCCCAAACAGCAAGCAATGCATGTGAAAGAAGTACGGTGGCTAGGAAAAACTCCCTAGGAAAAACTCCCTAGAAAGGCCAAAAACCTAGGAAGAAACCTAGTGAGGAATCAGGCTATGAGGGGTGGCCAGTCCTCTTCTGGCTGTGCCGGGTGGATATTATAACAGAACATGGTCAAGATGTTAAAATGTTCATAAATGACCAGCATGGTCAAATAATAATAATCATAGTAGTTGTCGAGGGTGCAACAAGCACGTCCGGTGAACAGGTCAGGGTTACATAGCCGCAGGCAGAACAGTTGAAACTGGAGCAGCAGCACGGCCAGGTGGACTGGGGACAGCAAGGAGTCATCATGCCAGGTAGTCCTGAGGCATGGTCCTAGGGCTCAGGTCCTCCGAGAGAAAGAAAGAAAGAGAGAAAGAGAGAATTAGAGAGAGCATATTTAAATTCACACAGGACACCGGATAAGACAAGAGAAATACTCGAGATGTAACAGACTGACCCTAGCCCCCCGACACATAAACTACTGCAGCATAAATACTGGAGGCTGAGACAGGAGGGATCAGAAGACACTGTGGCCCCATCCGATGATACACCATGGGAAGTAGTGCATGGGAAGTAGTGCATTCAGAAAGTATTCAGACCACCTTGACTTTTTTCACATTGTGTTACGTTACAGCCTTATTCTAAAATGTATTAAATTGTTTTTTTTCTCATCAATTTACACACAATACAACATAATGACATCACAATACCCAATAATGACATCACAATACCCCATAATGACATCACAATACCCCATGATGACATCACAATACCCAATAATTACAAAGCAAAAAATGTTTTTTTCTGCCCCTCTCTTCTTCTCCCCCCCTCCTCTTCTCCTCCCTCTCTTCTTCTCTCCTCTTCTCCCCCTCTTCCCTTCTTCTCTCCTCTTCTCCTCCTCTTTTCTTCTTCTCACCTCTTCTCCCCCTCTCCTCTTCTCCCCATCTCCTTTTCTCCCCCCTCTCTTATCCTCTTCTCCCCCTTTTTTCTGCCCCTCTCTTCTTCTCCCCCTCTCCTCTTTTTCTCCCTCTCTTCTTCTCTTCTCTTCTCCCCCTCTACCCTTCTTCTCTCCTCTTCTCCTCCCTCTTTTCTTCTTCTCTCCTCTTCTCCCCCCTCTTTTCTTCTTCTCCCCATCTCCTTTTCTCCCCCTCTCAACTTTGCCCCCCTCTCCCCTTTTTTTCTGCCCCTCTCTTCTTCTCCCCCTCTCCTCTTCTCCTCCCTCTCTTCTTCTCTCCTCTTCTCCCCCTCTCCCCTTCTTCTCTCCTCTTCTCCTCCCTCCCCTCTTCTTCTCTCCTCTTCTCACTCCTCTCTCTTATCCCCCCTCTCCTCTTCTCCCCCATCTCTTGTTCTCTCATCTTCTGTCCCATCTAGCTTCTACACATCCCCCCTTCTCCTGCTCTAACATGAGACCTCATCAGTACTCATTTTGGGTGCTGGTACTGTTTATATTTAGGTGCTGGAACATTAAGCCAATATTCTATAAGAGGTGAACTCAAGCAGTAGAAAGTTAGAGGTGATATTATAGAACACTATGTGTAACTTTGCTGCTCTGTCAGCAGTTTCCTGTGGAGTTTTTCTAATGTCAGTGTTTCCTGTAGGTAGGTGGGTTTAACCACTGATCTGATCCGCTTAACAGTATGTCATATCAAACCAAGTTTATTCACCCACTGGGTCACACAGCTTCATAAGACAAAGACCTGTTTACACCAACCCATATTTATAATATGCTGAGTATCCTCACACATCTGGACAGCCAATACATCTCTGTTGCTAGACTGGACTTTAGTTACAGCTGTTCTTTTCTCTCTTCATCTGACCTGACCTCTGACCTCTGACCTGACCTCTGACCTCTGACCTGACCTCTGACCTGACCTCTGACCTGACCTCTGACCTCTGACCTGACCTCGGCCCATAAATTCCAAACTAATCCACAGTTATCCACCCTTATCAGTGACCGCAAGCATGTGATTGCCTTTTCCCTTACTTAGTTCCTTTTCAGGGCCCTGGCAGTTATACAACCTCCATTGATCCCAGCATATACATTTTCTCATCCATGTAACCATTAACCTGTTTAGGATAGGGGGCAGTATTTTCACGGCCGGATACAAAACGTACCCGATTTAACCTGTCTGGCGCATGTGGGACGAATTCGTCCCACCTACGTAACAGACACTTCAATCCAGTGGCGCGATTTTTGAATCGTTTGAAATACTATTACTTCAATTTCTCAACATATGACTATTTTACAGCTATTTAAAGACAAGAATCTCGTTAATCTAACCACACTGTCCGATTTCAAAAAGGCTTTACAACGAAAGCAAAACATTAGATTATGTCAGGAGAGTGCCCAGCCAGAAATAATCAGACACCCATTTTTCAAGCTAGCATATCATGTCACATAAACCCAAACCACAGCTAAATGCAGCACTAACCTTTTATGATCTTCATCAGATGACACACCTAGGACATTATGTTATACAATACATGCATGTCTGTTCAATCAAGTTCATATTTATATCAAAAACCAGCTTTTTACATTAGCATGTGACGTTCAGAAAAAGCATACCCCCCGCAAACTTCCGGGGAATTTACTAACAGTTTGCTAAATTACTCATGATAAACGTTCACAAAAAGCATAACAATTATTTTAAGAATTATAGATACATTACTCCTCTATGCACTCGATATGTCCGATTTCCTCTTGCGCATATCATCCCGTTAGCGGGATCATTTTCCAGCGAAAACTCCTAGAGACATTAGCATAACGAAATTCAATATATATTTTTTTCAAATATAGGACTGTCTCATATCGTTTTATAGATACACCTCTCTTGAATCGACCCTCGTTGTCCGATTTCAAAAAGGTTTTACAGGAAAAGCACAATATTAGATTATGTTAGAGGAGTACATGGTAAAAGTAGCATCATATGAATTTTCCGACCAAGCACATGCATCACATATAACCCAAAAACAGCTAAATGCAGCACTAACCTTTTACAAACTTCATCAGATGACACACCTAGGACATCATGTTACACACAGCATGCAATCTTTTGTTCAATAAAGGTCATATTTCTATATAAAAACAGCATTTTACATCGGCACCTGACGTTGACTAACTATTTTTTCATAAAATGCGTCCCGGGAAACAGTGCTACAATTTATAAATTACTATTCGAAAACGATTTTTTTTTTTATATTGTCAATCTAAGATTTATAGATGAATATCTCTTGAAAACACCCGTCATAACAGATTTTAAATTAACTTTACAGGGTAATCACACTTTGAGATAAAATGGGATGCGATACCCAGAAAATGAGCTAGAAAGCCTAGCTCGTCGCCATCTTGGAAAAATCGCACATCACATCTGATCTTGTATAATATTGCCAATAATCCCTCACCTTTAGTTGTCTTCATCAGAAAGCACTTCCCGGAATCCCAGGTCCACGACAAATGTATTTTCGGTCGAAAAGTCCATCCTTTATGTTCCATTAGCTTGCTGTTGTTAGCGCGTCCTAAGGCTGTAACCAAATGTTGATCCGTGCGCGGCACTTGGCTAACGAAAAATGACTGTTTTCCCTTCGTTAGGTTCGTTCAAACATGTCAAACGTTGTATAACATTAATCTTCAGGGCCTGTTTCAACAAGAGAGCCAATCAGATTCGAGTGGGGACGATTTCATTGTGTTTCAAAACGTTTCCAAAGGTGGGGGCAGACACGGCCGCCGACGTCACAATGCTGATGGCCCTACTACTGTGACCAATTGCCACATCGTCTCCTACACTGAGTTTCGACTGTAGAAGCCTCAAAACACTTTGTAAAGACTGGGGACATCTAGTGGATGCACTGGAAAGTGCTCAATTATCATTTTTTCACGTTGTGAATTACAGGGAAGGCTGTGAAATCGAGTCCACAATTCAGAATCCCACTTCCTGGTTCAATCGGTCTCGGGGTTTTGACTGCCATACGAGTTCTGTTATACTCACAGACACCATTCAAACAGTTTCAGAAACTTTAGGGTGTTTTCTATCCATATAAAATAAGTATATGCATGTCCTAGCTTCTGAGTTTGATTAGTAGGCCGTTGAAAATGGGAACGAATTTTTTCCAAAATGCGCTGTGGCGCCCCCATTGGTAGGGTACTCGCAAGAGGTTAAAATAGCTTTTCGGATGAAGTACATTTTTCAATATTCTAAGTACATAGCCCAGCCATCACGGGCTAGCTATTTAGACACCCGGCAAGATTAGCCTTCATCAAAATCACATTTCCTATAAGAAAAATGTTATTACCTTTCTTGTTCTTCGTCAGAATGCACTCACAGGACTTCTACTTCAATAACAAATGTAGGTTTGGTCCCAAATAATCCATCGTTATGTTCCAACAGCGGCGTTTTGTTCGTGAGTTCTAGACACTATCAGAATACTAAATCACGGTCACGAGCATTGCGCATGGCGTGACAAAAAAATTCGAAATAATCCATTACCGTACTTCGAAGCATGTCAACCGCTGTTTAAAACCAATTTTTATGCCATTTATCTCGTAGAAAAGCGATAATATTCCGACCGGGAATCTGCAATGAGCCTAAACAGCCGACTGAAATTTCTCCACGGGGGCGAATCGTGCACGCGCCTCATTGCATTGACACTTGGAAAAGGCAATAATGTGTTTCAGCCAGAGGCCGCCTCGTCATCATTCAGGTTTTTCCCGGGTTCTGAGAGCCTATTGGAGCCCTAGGAATTGTCACGTTACAGCTAAGATCCTTACTCTTCAATAAACAGATGCAAGACGCACGACTCCTTGTCAGACAGGGTACTTCCTGCATGAAACCTTGTCAGGTTTTTGCCTGCCATAGGAGTTCTGTTATACTCACAGACACCATTCAAACAGTTTTAGAAACTTTAGGGTGTTTTCTATCCAAACCTGAACAATAATATGCATATTCTAGCTTCTGAGTTGGTGTAGGAGGCAGTTAAAAATGGGAACATATTTTTTCCAAAATTCTCAATGCTGCCCCCTAGCCCCAACAGGTTAATCTGGTTATTACTCCTGCCCAGAAACTAGAATATGCATATAATTGTTTGATTTGGATAGAAAACACCCTAAAGTTTCTAAAACTGAAAAGATTCTAAACAGGAAGGTGCCCTCTCTGACCATTTATTGGCCTTCTATAGCCTCTTTATCGAAAACAGAGGATCTCTGCTGTAACGTGACATTTTCTAAGACTCCCATAGGCTCTCAGAAGGTGCCAGAACGGGTAATGATGACTCTGCAGTCCCTGGCTGAAAAACAGTAGCGCATTTGGATAGTGGTCGATCTGAGAACAATGAAACGGTGCGCGCATGCACATGAAAAGTCCATTTTACATTTTCAGGAATATTATCGCTATTTTACGAGAAAACTCGCATAAAAGTAGATTTTAAACAGCGTTTGACATGCTTCGAAGTACGGTAATGAAAAATTTAGAATTTTTTGTCACGATATGCGTCGGCGCGTCACCCTTCGGATAGTGTCTTGAACGCAGGAACAAAACGCCTCTATTTGTATATATCTATGGATTATTTGGAACCAAAACAACATTGGGTGTAAAGTACAAGTCCTGGGAGTGCATTCTGACGAAGAACAGCAACGGTAATCAAATTTTTCTTATAGTAAATCTGAGTTTGGTGAGTGCCAAACTTGGTGGGTGTCAAAATAGCTAGCCATGATGGCCGGGCTATCTACTCAGAATATTGCAAAATGTGCTTAACCTCTCTGGGCCAGTGGGACGCTTGCGTCCCACCTACTCAACAGCCAGTGTAATCCCGTGGCGCGATATTCAAATACCTTAGAAATGGCTATTACTTCAATTTCTCAAACATATGACTATTTTACCACCATTTTAAAGACAAGACTCTCGTTAATCTAACCACACTGTCCGATTTCAAAAGGCTTTACAACAAAAGCAAAACATTAGATTAATGTCAGCAGAGTACCCAGCCAGAAATAATCAGACACCCATTTTTCAAGCTAGCATATAATGTCACATAAACCCAAACCACAGCTAAATGCAGCACTAACCTTTGATGATCTTCATCAGATGACAATCCTGGGACATTATGTTATACAATACATGCATGCATGCACCCGAGGGCATTATCAATTAAATATATACTTCATTCATTTACATAGAAACATATACATCAGTCATTGACACTGAATATACAACAGTCAGATGCATGACACCATCACAACTTAACTCACATTAGTGTCTGTCACCAGATGACAGTGTTGTGTTCCAGTTTGAAATACTTTCAATACTAGAAGTTAAGAACAAAATTCTTATTTTCAATGATGGCCTAGGAACAGTGGGTCAACTGCCTTGTTCAGGGGCAGAACGACATATTTTTACCTTGTCAGCTCAGGGATTCAAACTTGCAACCTTTACAAGTCCAACACTCTAACCACTAGGCTACGCTGCCGCCCCGTGTATTCGGCGAGGGCAGGCAAACCGGGTCAATACATCCTCCAGTCACCGGCTGCGAGGGCATTATCACTTTATATAACGGGTTAACACATATTCAATTAATGATTAACAATTTTATTTGATGAATTTATTCATACTATTTCATCTTCTACAAGATATAGTCCCGACACAAATCTAGGGTTGCTACCCAACCTGGCTGTTCGTTATCGTTCTATTGGTTCGATTGCTGCCAGAGACGCGACCCAGTCGTTCAGGTCTTTTAGTTCTGTTTCTATGGACGCGACCCAGTCGTTCAGTCTTTTTGGTTCTGTATCTATGGACGCGACCCAGTCGTTCAGGTCTTTTAGTTCTGTTTCTATGGATGCGACCCAGTCGTTCAGTCTTTTGTTCTGTATCTATGGACGCGACCACAGTCGTTCAGTCTTTTAGTTCGTATCTATGGACGCGACCCAGTCGTGCAGTCTTTTTGTTCTGTATATATGGCCGCGACCCAGTCGTTCAGTCTTGTTGGTTCTGTATCTAGGGACGTGACCCAGTCCTTCTTTCTAAATGTTCCATTGCCATACTGGCTGGCAAAAGTTCTTATCCCTTCCTCGCTAACTAGCCACTACGGCTAACTTATAGTCACATCAAACAGTGCAGCCAGGAGATAACAACAGGTACAGCTGCATTTGCATTTGTTTAAGCAGTTTCTAATGACAATTTATTGGTCACATCCATAACAATGAGCTAATGAGGCACGATTTTCACCTGGGATAGAAAATGTTCTCACTCGTCAGGACACTGCGGTACAGAGGAGCGAGCCAACGACAGCTAACACAGTCACTTTCAAACTGAAGCTTTAAAGACTGCAAACTAGCTGCAACTTTGTTTGGTTTTACCTGTTTTCAAATGATCTTTCTTTGTATAATATCCATAAACATGATGCTGATTCATGATTTAAGCTGAGAATCGCTGCCTGCGGTGTCTGTCTCGTCCCGACTCCCGACTCGTTCCAATACTATTGGACAGCTGGAGATTTGAATTTGAATATTGAAACAATGTTGTAAAGGTGGAGAGACGACGACAGCAGGTTATACAAAATCTCTAATGTTGAAAACTAAATGTTAGTCTTAAAGAAATGTGAGATAATGTCTAGAGCTTTTTATAGTAGAGATCAAGTTTATAAGTTGCTTGGCTGGGCTGATGAAACAGTGGATTGTACAATCAGATGGACAGAGTAAATAAGCATTTAAACGACAGATTTAGCCGGTGGTAACTTGTGGAATAGACACCGGCTGGAATGCGGTTTCAAACCAATCAGCATTCAGGATTAGACCCACCCATTGTATATATGTTTATATTGGTCATATGTTAGAGATGGAGAAGGGAGGGGTGTAGATGATAGAGGTCTGTTACCTGAGTCAATATCAACATGCCTGATGCTATATGTCAAGAAGAGAGAGAGAGAGATAAGGGAAGGGGAGGAGAGAGGGAGATGTCATCCGAGATAGGGCTGATCGACTAACATGCAGTCAACTGAATATCTTTTCATTTCTGACTTCTCACCAGTGATGCCATCATAACCAGTAACCTTTTCAACTCTTGGTCCGGCTCACCTTGACCCTGACCTCTGAAATTAATGATTTAAAAAACTGACAAAAGCAAATGTATTAAATTAGATTTAAACTCCTCTTACACATTTGCATGGAAGGGGAATGTACACTACATGACCAAAAGTATGTAGACACCTGCTCTTCTAACATCTCATTCCAAATCATGGGCATTAATATGGAGTTGGTCCCCCCTTTGCTGCTATAACAGCCTCACTCTTCTGGGAAGGCTTTCACTAGATGTTGGAACATTGCTGCAGGGACTTGCTTCCATTCAGCCACAAGAGCATTAGTGAGGTTGAGCACTGATGTTGTGCGATTAGACCTGACTCGAAGTCGGCGTTTGAGCTCAGGACTAAGTGCAAGCCAGACAAGGTCTTCCACACCGATCTCGACAAACCACTTCTGTATGGACTCGCTTGTGCACGGGGGCTACTGTCATGCTGAAACAGGAAGGGGGCTTTCCCAAAACTGTTGCCACAAAGTTGGAATTACAGAATCGTCTAGAATGTCAATGTATGCTGCAGCGTTAAGATTTCCCTTCACTGGAACTAAGGGTCCTTTATTAAGCCCTAGACCATTATTCCTCCCCCACCAACTTTACAGTTGGCACTACGCATTGTGGCAGGTAGCGTTCTCCTGGCATTCGCCAAACCCAGATTTTTCCTTGGTCTTCCAGATGGTGAAGCATGATTCATCACTCCAGAAAACGGTTTTCATTGCTCCAGAGAACATGTTTTCATCGCTCAGAAACGTTCATCGCCAGAGAACAGTGGTTTTCAATCGCTCCAGACGAACGTGTTTCATCGTCCAGAGAACGTGTTTTCAATCGCTCCAGAGAACGTGTTTTCACGTTCTTCCTGAGTTCCAATGGAGGCGAGCTTTACATCTCTCCAGATGACCCTTAAACGTTGGCATGGTGAACTTAGGCTTGTGTGTGGCTGCTTGGCTATAGAAACACATTCATGAAGCTCTCAACGACAGTTCACGTGCTGACGTTGCTTCCAGAGGCCGTTTGGAAATTGGTATGAGACGATTTTTTAGGTTCTATGTTGCTCCTAGATGTCTCCTCTTCACATAACAGCACTTACAGTTGACCTGGGCAGCTCTAGCAGGGCAGACATTTGGACCATCTGAACTTGGAATGTGGCATCCTATCACTGTGCCACGTTGAAAGTCACTGAACTCTTCATTAAGGCCATTCTACTGCCAATGTTTGTCTATGGAGATTGCATGGCTGTGTGCCTTCCATTTTAAACACCTGTCAGAAACGGGTGGGCTGAAATAGAATCCACTAATTTGAAGGGGTGTCCACATACTTTTGTATATATAGTGTATGTACACATGGGTGTTGTTGCACCATACCAACGATAAGCCTGTCTTCCCCATTACATCATGAAAGGTCATGTTGATGTTCATTTAACCTCTGTCTCTCTCTTCCTCTGACTCCTCCCTTTCTCCTTTGTTTCTCTCTCTCTCTGTCTCTTTCTATCTCTATCTCCTCTGTCTCTCTATTCCTCTGTCTCCTCCCTTTCTCCTTTGTTTCTCTCCATCTCTCTGTCTCTTTCTCTCTCTATCTCTCTGTCTCTTTCTCTCTCTATCTCCCCTGTCTCTCTCTTCCTCTTTACCTCCTCCCCTGTCTCTCCTTTCTCTCTGTCTCTCTCTTTCTCCTCAGATCTCCAGGCTCAACGTCAGTCCACAGGTAGGTAGAGTATACATCTACAGTGATTATAGCAGTTCAATATAGTCAACTTTATTATCCCACATGGAGAAATCATGTGTCCATTACAAACCATTCTAAACCCAATAACAAGTAGTGTTTTATGGAAACTAATAGTTGTCAACCACACCTACTGCGTTAGAAGAACGAATCACTGTCATAATCTGTCCTCACCACTGTGTTTTCCTCTCTGCTGTTTACAGCTAAATACTCAGTCAGACTGGTGAATGGGACCACTTCCTGTTCTGGGACAGTGGAAGTATTTATAAAGGAGAGTGGTTAGGTCTATGTCCTGGGTGGTGGAGCATGAGAGAGACTAAGGTTGTGTGTAGAGAGCTGGACTGTGGGAATCCTGTAGCTGAATCTAGACCTAAAGAGGGAAGAGGAGGAGTCAGACTAGAGAGTAGTTGTAATGGACATGAGTCTACTTTAAGACAGTGTGTCACCAAAACCTACACATGTGAAGGTGGATATATCATCACGTGATCTGTTCAGGTAAGAGACTGGTCATATTGAGAGATTTATTTATACATTATACAATATTACCATGTATCATGTTTAATGTGTTTTTATTTCATTTAAATAGAGGAAGAGATGTCAGATGTATTTAAACATTATATTTGTGTTTGTCCTATTGGTTTATGGGAGATGTTCATGGGCAGATCATTGTAGTTCAGATGGTACTGAAGTGAAGCTGCCTGATGGATGTCCAGCTGTTTATTTTCTATAAAGTGAAGTGAACTTATTCCTGTCTCCTGCCTGCATTATTCCCAACCCTATCCTGAGTGACTAAGAACCCATTTCTACCTCTTACAGTATCAAACATAGCAAACTACAATCTTTTATCCAACATATTTGTGTTAGTCCTTGACAGTGTCATCAACAAAACTGATTGAATGTTCAACCAAGTCTTTTTCTCCAGAGTCTGTGCGGCTTGTGGATGGAGCTGGTCTCTGCTCTGGGAGAGTGGAGGTGAAGTCCGATCAGTCCTGGGCCTCAGTGTGTGAAGCTGACTTTGACCGGCAGGATGCAGAGGTAGTCTGTGGGGAGCTTGGCTGTGGGGCTCCTGCAGCTCTACAGGGGGGGCTCTATGGAGAAGGTGAGGGTCAGACCTGGGATAAAGAGTTCCAGTGTAAAGGCAAAGAGTCCCTTCTCCTGGACTGTGACACCTCAGACAGAGAAAAGAACACCTGTCTACCTGGTAATGCTGTTGGACTCACCTGCTCAGGTAAGAAACAGTTTTTTTTTGTTTTGTTTTTTTAATTCACCTTTATTAACCAGGTAGGCTAGTTGAGAAGAAGTTCTCATTTACAACTGCGACCTGACCAAGATAAAGCAAAGCAGTGTAACATAAACAACAACACAGAGTTACACATGGAGTAAACAAACATACAGTCAATAATACAGTAGAACAATAGAGAAATAAAAGTCTATATACAGTGTGTGAAAATGAGGTAAGATAAGGGAGGTAGGCAATAAATAGGCCATAGTGGCGAAATAATTACAATTTAGTAATTAAACACTGGAGTGATAGATGTGCAGAAGATGAATGTGCAAGTAGAGATATTGGGATGCAAAGGAGCAAAATAAATAAAATAAATAATACAGTAGGGGAAAAGGTAGTAGTTTGGGCTCAATTAAAGATGGGCTATGTACAGGTGCAGAGATCTGTGAGCTGCTCTGACAGCTGGTGCTTAAAGCTAGTGAGGGAGATAAGTGTTTCCGGTTTAGAGATTTTGTAGTTCGTTCCAGTCATTGGCAGCTGAGAACTGGAAGGAGAGACGACCAAAGGAGGAGTTGGCTTTAGGGGTGACCAGAGAGATATACCTGCTGGAGCGCGTGCTACAGGTGGGTGCTGCTATGGTGACCAGTGAGCGGAGATAAGGGGGGACTTTACCTAGCAGGGTCTTGTAGATGACCTGGAGGCCAATGTGTTTGGCGACAATGATGAAGTGAAGGCCAGCCAACGAGAGCATACAGGTCGCAGTGGTGGGTTGTATATGGGGCTTTGGTGACAAAACGGATGGCACTGTGATAGACTGCATCCAGCTTGTTGAGTAGGGTATTGGAGGCTATTTTGTAAATGACAATCGCCGAAGTCGAGGATTGGTAGGATGGTCAGTTTTACGAGGGTATGTTTGGCAGCATGAGTGAAGGATGCTTTGTTGCGAAATAGGAAGCCAATTCTAGATTTCCCTTTGGATTGGAGATGATTGATGTGAGTCTGGAAGGGAGAGTTTACAGTCTAACCAGACACCTAGGTATTTGTAGTTGTCCACAAATTCTAAGTGAGAACCGTCCAGAGGAAGTTATGCTGGTGGGCGGGCAGGTGCCGGCAGCGATCGTTTGAAGAGCATGCATTTAGTTTTACTTGCGTTTCAGAGCATTTGGAGGCCACGAAAGGAGAGTTGTACGGCATTGAAGCTCGTCTGAAGGTTAGTTAACACAGTGTCAAAAGAAGGGCCAGAAGTATACAGAATGGTCTCGTCTGCGTAGTTTGTCACTCAATCAACATTGTTTCTCACCTGGAGTGAAGAATATGAGAGACAATATAGGTGTGTTTTAGTGAGAAAATAGTAAGATTACTGTCTCTCTCTTTTCTTTTCTCAGAGCCTGATGATGTGAGGCTGGTGGGAGGAGGCAGTCGCTGTGCTGGTGGAGTGGAGCGGTACAACCAGGGAGAGTGGAGGACCGTGGGAGATGATTACTGGGGGGATGTAGCTGTAGTAGTGTGTAGACAGCTGGGTTGTGGCTCCACTGTTTCAGTTCTACCTGGAAACACCAATAGAGGGTTTGGAGCTTCCTGTTCTGGGTCTGAGCCTTCACTGAGGGAGTGTTGGAGACGTTTTAAGCTCTTTCCTGGACTCACAGTGATCTGTTCAGGTAATAACAAGATATTATAATTATATTAAACTGATTTCCTTCATTCATACAACTTCCTCTGCACCTCTCATGATGACTGTTTAGCTTGTCAGTCTGCTTTACTAAATAGATCACTCAGTCAAGTAGGAATCAAATACAACTTAAATATCCCAGAATGCTTTGTATTTGAGTGTTATCTCAGTGAACGTCTCTACTCACTACCACTGTCACATGTCATGTTATTGTCATATCTAAATGAGGAAAGTAGTTGAGGAGCTACGTTTTCTTTTTCTCTCCTCTTGTTCCAGATGTCCTGCTTAAGCCTGATATCAACATATGTTGTCTCAGTGACTATAGGCCCACTACTCATGTTGCCCTGTGAGGGAGGGTGGCTAGCACTGTTACATGCTGATGTTATTGTCATATCTATAGGAAACTAGTTGAAGAGGTTTGTCTTGTTCTCTTTTATTGTTACAGATCTCCTGGTCCAGCCTGATATCTTCCTGACTGACTCAATGGGAGGGGTCTCCAAGGGCCACCAGGGGCCCGAGATGTTCAGGGGCTACAACACTTCACCATCACCTGCTCCACTCAGCCACAGTACCCAGGAGGCTCCTTCCTCCTCACGTTCACCGGCTCCAACAGAACCCAGACCCAGCCAGCTGTCAATCACTCTGCTGCCTTCCTCTTCCCTGCTGCAGATGACTCCCACCAAGGGAACTACAGCTGTGTTTATGACAATTATGTTTTCTCTCATAACTTCTCCTCTGAGAGTGAGCTCCTCTCCCTCACCATCACAGGTAACTGAACATGAACCAGACTTATAACTTTGTCATTGACAGATTTCCCACAGATCTATGTGATGATGATCAGTCCCCTCATCAAAGGTGTTTCTGTTTGCAGCCTCTCCTCTGCCAGCCTTTATCATCAGACACGTTGTAGTGCTGCTGATCCTACTGACAGCCATCACCACCTCCTACCTGTACTACAAGGTAAAGACATTTACTCAGACGTTACAAGTCATTTAAACTAGAGGGAGAGGGTGAGGGGGAGAGGAAGGGGGAGAGAATGGAGATACTAGAGAGTAAATGTCTGACTGTTGGTGCTGTGTCTCCCTAGCCCCCAGGAGGCAGAAGAGTGAACAGGGTGAGCAGCATGGATCTTTATGTCAATGCCATGGAGATGGTCTCTCTGAGCTCCAGAGCTGAAGCTGGACCGGGAGAGGAGAGAGCAGCCCAGGGGACGGAGTAGGAGTAGAATGAAGCTGACCCTACATGCTGATCTTAGGTCAGTTTTGTGTTTTAAATGGATGGTCAGCAGTGGACTGGTGTTTAAAATGTGGTGACAAACCTGAAGTGGTTCTAATTTTAATAACAAGTTCAGAATTAGTTTATCTTTCTAGAACCTTGGAAGAAATCTAAAAGGAGTGACTGTAACATGGTAACGTGGGGTTTTTGATTATTTTAAGAGTGTAGCTCAAATATGTTTGTTTTGCGTTCCAGAATTGATAGATTTTTGTCTTTATCTTATTTAGTTTCTCTTAGATTCTTTATCTTATTTAGTGTCTCTTAGATTCTTTATCTTGAAGTGTTTCCATTATTAGTCCATGTATTATAATCATCTGTTCATTCTTTGTATTTTGAAACATTTTTTAATTAAGGGGTCATCTTTTCTCAAGTCATTTTGGTTTGTTGTTGTTGTTGTTTACCTCATGATGTTATTGATTATGAATGTTACGATATTGATTATGATAGAGATTATTCTTATGATGTCGTTATTAGTATAGAGATAATTATTATTGATTATAAATGTTATGATATTGATTATTGATTTTGAAAGTAATGATATTGATTATGATGTAGATTATTGTTATGATGTTGTTAGTAGTATATAGATAATGATGTTATTGATTAGAAATGTTATGATATTGATTATTGATTATGAAGTAGATTATTGATTATGATGTTGTTCTCTAAACTGCCATGTAATCACTGAATGCTTTTAATAAACTCACAGGCTGTCAGTCTTGTGTGATTTCCCCTCCAGTTTTTTTTTCCCAGTGGTCAAGGGGTTATTGATCATTAGTGATTCCATCAGTGACACCAGACATCAGCTCAGCCCAGAGGTCCAGCTCAGCACCTTGACCCTTAGTGACCTCTCCCCCAGACAGACAGACAGACAGACAGACAGACAGACAGACAGACAGACAGACAGACAGACAGACAGACAGACAGACAGACAGACAGACAGACAGACAGAACAGACAGACAGACAGACAGACAGAACAGACAGACAGACAGACAGACAGACAGACAGACAGACAGAGGCAGAATTCTGCATCTTCATATCACAATAACAGCTTTCTACTGCAACTGGAGGTGTTCTGAATATCACTACACAGGACAACACCTCCCATTGTTAGAGACATAGACATGAGCATCTTGTCACTATATACAGATCTCTGGAGGGTGGATACACTTTTACACCTGCAACTTTAGGTTAGATACACACAGGCTATAAATCAGACATTATCTCAATCTGAACTATAAATCAGACCTGATCATTATGTCCATAAAATAGAAAATGCATAACAATAAAATGTTGGAGACATTTTCAAATGGTAAAAGAAATGACATTGTAAAAGAAGCGACAAAAAAGTTCAGATAAAAGTAGAAACTTTTTGTTAAAAAAATCTCTATGCACAAAAAAAAGAAAGGCAAAATAACAAATGACAACAGTTTGATGCTGATCTCATTGGACACGAAGAAGAGAAGTTCATTACAGACAAGGAGAATGACTGGTCTCTGATAGAGAAGTTCAATTCACTACAGACAAGGAGAATGACTGGTCTCTGATAGAGAAGTTCAATTCACTACAGACAAGGAGAATGACTGGTCTCTGATAGAGAAGTTCAATTCACTACAGACATGGAGATTGACTGGTCTCTGATAGAGAAGTTCAATTCACTACAGACAAGGAGAATGACTGGTCTCTGATAGAGGAGTTCAATTCACTACAGACATGGAGATTGACTGGTCTCTGATAGAGAAGTTCAATTCACTACAGACAAGGAGAATGACTGGTCTCTGCTTCTTTTCTGGACTTCCCTCCTCTCCTTATGAACTCCTGGTTTTAACACAACAAAACACAACATGTAAAACAGGTTATCACATCACTGTAGTTGTTGAGAAATTAAGTTCATATGAGAAGCCGTATGTCCTGACTGGGGTTTCTGTTAACCGGTAATAGCCGGCTTTTGGCCGGCCTATTGTCTGGGAGAAGAAGAAAGATTCCCATTGAGAAATAATGTTAATTAGCCTCTTCGTTGTAGCCTAGGTCTAATGGTTGTATGATTTTGGGATCTATCGTCTCACAACTATCTCAGAGTCTGTTTGGAATAGGACATTTATTTTCTCTACAAGCTGATGAATAGAAAAGGTAAAATGTTCTACTATGGGGGATACTCTTCTTGTTGGCTGAGGTAAAGTAAATGTTTTGTAAGAGCTAATCAGTATTAGGTTAGAAGGACCACACATTGTTGCATCCTTGACTTGCATGTTCTGTTGATATTAACTACCATAATCTAAATATGATTTGTCGTTCTGAGCACTGTGGGTGGACACGCTAATCAGGCTACACACCCATGGGTCGGGTAAATTTACCAAATGTGCGGTAAATTAACATGCGGATGTCAAATGTCTGGTGCTTAACAGAAACCCTGGTCTCGACCCACCGTGTGTGTTCCATGGCCCAGAAGGCAGCAGGAATGAGGAGCAGAAACAGAGCTTTGGAGATCACCACCAGGACCCAGCTCAGACCACAGTCGGCAGACCACCACAGTCAGGACAGTCACAAGAGGTGATGGTGTGGGAGTCCTCTGTACAGTAGAGAGGTGATGGTGGGGGAGTCCTCTGTACAGTAGAGAGGTGATGGTGTGGGAGTCCTCTGTACAGTAGAGAGGTGATGGTGTTGGAGTCCTCTGTACAGTAGAGAGGTGATGGTGGGGGAGTCCTCTGTACAGTAGAGAGGTGATGGTGGGGAGTCCTCTGTACAGTAGAGAGGTGATGGTGGGGCAGTCCTCTGTACAGTAGAGAGGTGATGGGTGGGAGTCCTCTGTACAGTAGAGAGGTGATGGTGTGAGAGTCCTCTGTACAGTAGAGAGGAACAACATCCCTACACAGCTTACTGTGTATGGTTAATATAACCTATCATCTAGTCCCCTGGATACAGTTACTACCAACTATGAGTTGTTTTAATATGAACTTTAAAAAGCTTCAGAACATGTTGACTACCATAGGAACATGGACTTTACTGGATGTTCACACAAGGAACACATTTTTAGCAATTAAAATCCAAGTGGTGACCTTTCCATAGTGGTAGACCTGAATCTCCTCTTCATCATTCATCTCCTTAGTCCCACAGTAGTAGAGTCCCAGGTCATGCCCCTTCGTTGGGAGGATGGTCAACAGTAGTAGACCAGCTTTACTCCACACACAGAGTTGCAAACAAATCTCTCCCTCGCCTTCCATTTGGCAAATTTGAACATAATTCTATCCTCCTGATTCCTGCTTACAAGCAAAAACTAAAGCAGGATGCACGAGTGACTCGGTCAATAAAAAGTGATCAGATGAATCAGATGTTATTAAGCTACAGGACTGTTTTGCAAAGACTGGAATAAGTTCCAGGATTCTTACGATGGCATTGAGGAGTACATCACATCAGTCACTGGCTTCATCAATAAGTGCATCGATGGTGTCGTCCCCACATTGACTGTACGCACATACCCCAGCCAGAAGCCATGGATTACAGGCAACATCCGCACTGAGCTGATGGGTAGAGCTGATGCTTTCAAGGACGGGACTCTAACCCTGACGCATATAATCAAATCAAATCAAATGTATTTATATAGCACTTCTTACATCAGCTGATATCTCAAAGTGCTGTACAGAAACATATAAGACATCCCGCTATGCCCTCCGACAAACCATAAAACAGCCAAAGCATCAAAACAGGACTAAGATTGAATCGTGCTACACTGGCACCGATGCTCGTCGGATGTGACAAGACTTGCAAACTATTACAGACTGCAAAAGGAAGCAAAGCTCTGAGCTGCCCAGTGACAGAAGCTTTCCAGACAAGCTAAATTACTTTCATGCTTGCTTCGGGGCAAGCAACACCGACACATGCATGAGAGCATCAGCTGTTACGGACGACTGTGTTCACGCTCTCTGTAGCCGATGTGAGTAAGACCTTTAAACAGGTCAACATTCAAAAGGCTGCAGGCCCAGGCGGATTACCAGGAACTCGGAGCATGCGCTTACCAACTGGCAAGTGTCTTCACTGACATGTTCAACCTGTCCCTGACTGAGACTGTAATACCAACATATTTCAAGCAGACCACCATAGTCCCTGTGCCCAAGAACACTAAGGTAACCTGCCTAAATGACTACCGACCCATAGCACTCACGCCTGTAGCCATGAAGTGCTTTGAAAGGCTGGTCATGGCTCACATCAGCACCATTATCCCAGAAACCCCATTCCAATTTGCATTCAACCCCATAGTGCCCTCAAAGCTCATCACTAAGCTAAGGACCCTGGGACTAAACACCTCCCTCTGCAACTGTATCCTGGTTTTCCTGATGGGCCGACCCCAGGTGGTAATGGTAGGTAAAAACACATCTGCCACGCAGATCCTCAACACGGCGGCCCCTCAGGGGTGCGTGCTCATTCCCCTCCTGTTCTCCCTGTTCACTCATGACTACATGGCCAGGCACAACTCCAACACCATCATTAAGTTTGCAGATGACACACCAGTGGTAGGCCTGATCACTGACAACGATTTGACAGCCTAAAAGGAAGAGGTCAGAGACCTGGCCATGTGGTGCCAGGATAACAACCTCTCCCTTAAAGTTATCAAGACAAAGGAGATTATTGTGGACTACAGGAAATGGAGGACCAAGCACGCCACCATTATCTTTGACGCGGCCATAGTGGAGCAGGTTGAGAGCTTCAAGTTCCTTAGTGTCCACATCAACAACAAACTATCATGCTTCAAACACACCAAGACAGTCTCTGAAGAGGGAACGACAAAGCCTATTCCCCCTCAGGAGACTGAAAAGATTTGGCATGGGTCTTCAGATCCTCAAAAAGTTATACTGCTACACCATCGAGAGCATCCTGAGTGGTTGCATCACTGCCTGGTATGGCAAATGCTTGGACCCCAACCGCATAGTACTACAGAGGGCAATGCGTATGGCCCAGTACATCACTGGGGCCAAACTTCCTGCCATCCAGGACCTCTATAAAAGGTGGTGTCAGAGGAAGGACCTAAAATGTTCAAAGACTCCAGCCACCCTAGTCATAGACTGTTCTCTCTGCTACCACATAGTAAGCGGTAACGGAGCGCCAAGTCTAGGTCCAAAAGGCTTCTTAACAGCTTCTACCCACAAGCCAAAAGACTCCTGAACATCTAATCAAATGGCTGCCCATACTATTTGCATTGCCCCCTCCCCCCTTTTACGCTGCTGCTTCTCTCTGTTTATAATCTATGCATAGTCATTTTAACTCTACCTACATGTACAATTACCTCGACTAACCAGTGCCCCCTCACATTGACTCTGTACCGGTACCCCGTGTATATAGCCTCGCTAATGTAATTTCACTCCTGCTCTTTAATTATTTGTTATTTTTTACTTATAACGCTTATTTTTCTTAAAACTGCATTGTTGGTTATGGGTTTATAAGTAAACATTTCACTGTTATATTTGGCACATGTGACTGTTGGGGTAGGTTCCTTGTTCCTTGTCAATCATTGTCTTATTGTTGTTGCCGGGGTAGGTTCCATGTTCCTTGTCAATCATTGGCTTATTGGTGAAATCAGCAGTCTTACAATATCATCATTAAGTCAATTAACCAAACATTTATTAATGCAATTGCAGACAGAAGCTGACAATGGAAACACATCATGTATGTTGCAGAGTAAGTTCTGCACCCCACCTAAAGACACAGCTGATTATATACATGTGATCACTACCTGGTGGTCTGATCACCTACGTCAATGTATGTGTGTATCAATAAGCTGAGGTTACCTTATAAAGTAACCCAGTACAGTAGCTTCTCTGAATTCATTAGCATTGTCCACTGTCACACAAGATCAACATGTCAAAACCAGACAGTGGTTACTTCTCTTTATCTAGTTTCAGTCTGACTCAGACCCAGCCTGCAGCTCACTCTCACAGCAGCCAGGGCTTAACCACAAAGACTAATATAGATGCTTGTTCAACGTACAGTGGCAGAGTTATAGACACATAGCAACAGTATCTATTATTAGAAAAAGCTGTTGCGCAGCAACTCACTGCCTTCCTGAAGACAAACAATGTATACGAAACGCTTCAGTCTGGTTTTAGACACCATCATAGCACTGAGACTGCACTTGTGAAGGTGGTAAATGACCTTTTAACCTCTCTAGGTTCGGCGGGACGAAATCGTCCCACCTACGTAACAGCCAGTGGAATCCTGTGGCGCGTTATTCAAATACCTTAGAAATGCTATTACTTCAATTTCTCAAACATATGACTATTTTACAGCATTTTAAAGACAAGACTCTCGTTAATCTAACCACACTGTCCGATTTCAAAAAGGCTTTACAACGAAAGCAAAACATTAGATTATGTCAGCAGAGTACCCAGCCAGAAATAATCAGACACCCATTTTTCAAGCTAGCATATAATGTCACAAAAACCCAAACCACAGCTAAATGCAGCACTAACCTTTGATGATCTTCATCAGATGACACACCTAGGACATTATGTTATACAATGCATGCATGTTTTGTTCAATCAAGTTCATATTTATATCAAAAACCATCTTTTACATTAGCATGTGACGTTCAGAACTAGCATACCCCCCGCAAACTTCCGGTGAATTTACTAACAATTTACTAAATTACTCACGATAAACGTTCACAAAAAGCATAACAATTATAGTAAGAATTATAGATACAGAACTCCTCTATGCACTCGATATGTCTGATTTTAAAATAGCTTATCGGTGAAAGCACATTTTGCAATATTCTGAGTAGATAGCCCGGCATCACAGGGCTAGCTATTTAGACACCCAGCAAGTTTAGCACTCACCAAAGTCAGATTTACTATAAGGAAAATGTTATTACCTTTGGTGTTCTTCATCGGAATGCACTCCCAGGACTTCTACTTCAATAACAAATGTTGGTTTGGTTCCAAATAATCCATAGTTATATCCAAATATCCTCTGTTATGTTCGTGCATTCAAGACACTATCCGAATGGTAAAGAAGGGTGACGAGCACGACGCATTTCGTGACAAAAGAATTCTAAATATTCCATTACCGTACTTCGAAGCATGACAACCGCTGTTTAAAATCTATTTTTTTGCCATTTTTCTCATAAAAAAGCGATAATATTCCGACCGGTAATCTGTGTTTAGGTTAAAAGACGAAAGAAAATAAAAGCATGGGGTCGACTCGTGCACGCGCCGCCTCAGCCCATTGTCCTCTGATAGAGCACTTGCCAAAAGCGCTAATGTGTTTCAGCCTGGGGCTGGAATTACATCATTCAGCTTTTTCCCGCCTTCTGAGAGCCTATGGGAGCCGTAGGAAGTGTCACGTTACAGCAAAGATCCTCAGTCTTCAATAAACAGAGACAAGAAGCTCAAGAAATGGTCAGAGAGGGCACTTCCTGTAAGGAATCTTCTCAGCTTTTTGCCTGCCATATGAGTTCTGTTAGGGTGTTAAAACACGCCCGATTTAATCTGGTTACTACTCCTGCCCAGTAACTAGAATATGCATATAATTATTGGCTTTGGATAGAAAACACCCTAAAGTTTCTAAAACTGTTTGAATGGTGTCTGTGAGTATAACAGAACTCATATGGCAGGCAAAAACCTGAGAAGATTTCATGCAGGAAGTGGCCTGTCTGACAAGTTGTGTTTCATCTTGGCTCTGTTTATTGAAGACTGAAGATCTTAGCTGTAATGTGTCACTTCCTACGGCTCCCATAGGCTCTCAGAGCCCGGGAAAAAGCTGAATGATGTCGAGACAGCCTCTGGCTGAAACACATTATCGCCTTTGACAAGTGGCCGATCAGAGGACAAAGGGCTTAGGCGCGTGCCCGAATCGACCCCCGTGATTTATTTTCTTTCGTCTGTTTACCTAATTGCAGATTCCCGGTCGGAATATTATCGCTTTTTTACGAGAAAAATGGCATAAAAATTGATTTTAAACAGCGGTTGACATGCTTCGAAGTACGGTAATGAAATATTTAGAAATCTTTTGTCACGAAATGCGCCGTGCGCGTGACCCTTATTTACCATTCGGATAGTGTCTTGAACGCACAAACAAAACGCCGCTGTTGGAACATAACTATGGATTATTGGGACCAAACCAACATTTGTTATTGAAGTAGAAGTCCTGGGAGTGCATTCTGATGAAGAACACCAAAGGTAATCAAACTGTTCTAATAGTAACGGAGTTTGGTGAAGGCTAAACTTGCTGGGTGTCTAAATAGCTAGCCCTGTGATGCCGGGCTATCTACTTAGAATATTGCAAAATGTGCTTTCACCAAAAAGCTATTTTAAAATCGGACATATCGAGTGCATAGAGGAGTTCTGTATCTATAATTCTTAAAATAATTGTTATGCTTTTTGTGAACGTTTATCGTGAGTAATTTAGTAATTGTTAGTAAATTCGCCGGAAGTTTGCGGGGGGTATGCTAGTACTGAATGTCACATGCTAATGCAAAAATATGTTTTTTATATAAATATAACTCGATTGAACAAAACATGCATGTATTGTATAACATAATGTCCTAGGGTTGTCATCTGATGAAGATCATCAAAGGTTAGTGCTGCATTTAGCTGTCTTCTGGTTTATGTGACATTATATGCTAGCTTGAAAAATGGGTGTCTGATTATTTCTGGCTGGGTACTCTGCTGACATAATCTAATGTTTTGCTTTCGTTGTAAAGCCTTTTTGAAATCGGACAGTGTGGTTAGATTAACGAGAGTCTTGTCTTTAAAATGCTGTAAAATAGTCATATGTTTGAGAAATTGAAGTAATAGCATTTCTAAGGTATTTGAATAACGCGCCACAGAATTCCACTGGCTGTTACGTAGGTGGGACGATTTTGTCCCGCCGGCCCTAGAGAGGTTAAACAACAAAGAGTCGTGACTAACAATAGATTGTTGAGAAGGTCCTGATTGTTTCTAAGAGTGTATTTCTGTTTCTGTTTAATGTTTTGTCCAGAAACCAGTCCTCCTGAGCCCTCCTCTTCCTCCCTCCTCCTGTAGACTGTGGTCTGTGTTGCATGTTGCTGTTCAGTCTTTCCTGTGTATGCTCTCCTCTCCTACACCTGTGTCTACACATTCTTCAGAACAACAGGTAAACAAACTATCTCACTTTCTCAGTCAGGATTTCACTTTTTCACTCATCATTTTTTAAAAGTGTGGTTAGTCCTAATCAATCTTACTTATTATCAAAAAAAATACTATTTTTTTTAAACCTGCATTTTGTTAAGAATGCAATCAGCAACACAGCCTATCTATCCCGTGGTCTGATGGTGAGTGTATCTGGGTCTCTAATGCGGATATTAGTTAGTATAATGGCTACATAGAACCATACAAGGATAGACGCAAAAGTACTACCATGCTCTCTCATGTTCACACCTTTTGACTTGAGCTTGGCCATCTCAAGGTCTGACGGTAAATGTTAAAAGTGGAACGATGTGACACTAAACCTTCGAGGGGTTCACTCAGACCCTCGCCTCTCACATTGAGAGTCATGCTGAAACTACACTTCCAGGACGTATCGCTCGTTCACCCTGTGTATGTTCCAGCCTCGAAGCTGTACCCCTGCTACTTGGAGCAGACTTGATGGATCGATTACTCCCATTGATGGATTGGAAAACCAACCAGGTCACAGGCAACAGTGCCTTCTCCACTGACCACACTGTCCTTCCCCTAACGCTAGCTGCAACGCAGTCCTTCACGAGGGGTATCTGTCGAAGCACCCCTTGGGAAAAAGATGTTTAGAAACCACTTTGTTTGGGGACCGTCACCCCTTACAATGACACTAATGGCGTCAGTCCAGCAATGACCCGATGACTCCCACTGGTGAAACACTTTGCGATTCCACAGACCGATATCCTCGTCTCAGTTCGCAGGTACTGAAGAGGTTGCCACACACGGACGCGGTGGTGACTGACATGCCTCGACAGCAACTGAGCATTTGAAGCACAAACACCAGGAGATTTGGTTGAAAGGTTACAGCCATTCTCAACAACGCGGCCGCTGACAACTTGCACATAGGGTCCGACCTTTTCGTTTGCACCTCGGACCCCAACCCACCCGCTGGTGGGGGGGTTCCGAGACACAAAGGGGGGGAATAGTAGCCCAGACCAGTGATGAGCCTCATCGAGCGGCCGTGGGGGGTCGAGACTACTGACAACACCGTACGGAGCCGCCAGAGCATAAATCAAATCTAGTTGTAAACTCCCCTATTAGAACAGTGAGGAGCAGACAGGCCCCTAGACAGGGATTATCTTAGAACACATCTAAAATAGTACTAAGGTGTACCACACTGGTCATAAAGGAAGTCCAGTGAACTTGTCCACCTCCAAAACAAATGGCAAAAATAATCATTCCTTGCCATATGTGTAGGTTCAACTACAATACAACTAGTAAAATGCTCCAATCATGTGTTCCGGTAGATAACATTTCAGAATAAATTGGTAGGATAACTGGTCCCCTTGAGTACCAGTACCAATACCAGCAACAGTCAGCCCAGCTTCAATCAGTAAGAATGTTAGAGACCTAACCAATCAAACTACCCTTGACAACAGTGACATCGGAGTCACTCAGAGTGCAACACTTGGAAGGGAATCTCCAGTGCACTCTTCCAATAGTTAACACACATGTCACTAACAAATAGAATCCTCCATTCAGGAGGAAAATTATTAGAAGTCATTAACCATGATCACACCACGTACGACTGGTCCAATATTTCCGTCGTGAGGTTAGCTCCTCCGTGGATAACATAGCTATGAAATAGACTTCATACCTATCGCCACTACAATAGTGGAAGACACAGTGACTTGTAGAAAAACTACTACAGACTCCCTTGACACCAATTCTGACTGACCTCCAGGCATTGACCTGAAAATGACCTGACTATGTCAGACTCATTCTGAACAAGTTGTAATCTGCCAGGATACTTGGTTTTCTTCCCTTGACATGTGCGATTGTGTAAGCATAAATGTACATGCACAACGGAACATCCAAATAGGATTTATGCTAGGACCACTTAAGGGCAAAAGCAATATAACAGCCTTAGTAAAGTTAAACATTTACTTCTAGGCCTTTGACTCTACAGCACTCACCAGTTTTCTTCCCAGAAGTCCATAGGTCATCCCTGTAGACTGCCCAAACTAGTACATTACGCTGTTAGACTTACATATAGTTATCAACTTAGGATAGTGCCTAAGCAACACACCAAGTAGGAAAAACCCTAGATATGGCATTAGAGACAATGCCATGATAATCATTTTGCCAGAACATTGGACGTATATAGAATACAGTCCAATTAGATGATTTTTGTGTGAGAACTATATTTTGTATATATTTTGTTTATGCTTTCATTCCTTTTCGGTTCAGTTCCTTTGACACTTAGGAAGTGATACACATAAACAAAGTCCCCATACAACCATCGCTTAGTGCCACAACGCCGCTCATTGGGGAATGAATTAATTATATATATTTCTGAGTGTGGTGTGCATCGTTAAATCTGCCTAAGTTACTGCCCAGATCTTCCGGTCTGGACGACGGGTCTGGAACGGCGACCCCAAATCCGGAGACCCACGCCTATCCTTGTGGCGGCAATGTCCGCTGTCTAGAGCCTACCAAGTAAACCACCAGAGGGGGACCGCAACGGCTGATCACCAACTAGACATCCCCTGGCCCCTGTGGGTACTTTGCAGCTTCCAGGAACCTACCAAGGTACACCACTAGAGGGGACCGCAACAGCAATCACCAACCGGACATCACTACCCATCCTTGTGGTGGACTGCTCCGCTTCAGAGAGCCTACCATGTTCAACCACCAGAGGGGACTGCAATGATGATCTACAAACGGGACATCACGTGGTCATTAATTTTATGTTGATTTGTAACTTGCAGGACAAACAAGATCCAAACCACCAGGAGGGTATGTCATGAATTTGCCCTCTTTGGGTTTTCTATGCACCATCCCCCTATCTCCCCCTACCCAGGCTCTGCGAGAGAGGTGGGTAAATTCCTAAGAAAATGTCCCGCCTCATGGCCACAGAATAAAGAGAACCCAGAAATTCTTCCACCTCACAGGACTGGAAAACCGAACCGACATTTATGTTCTGGAGAAGGTATAATAGATCGGTGAAGAATTCAGAGGTCCTTTGTACAATTTTGTGAAACTCATGAGAGACAATACCATGGCTCTGTTTATATATAGCCTCAGTTGTGAGACTTACATCTAATGGTTGTATAAAATGAATGAATAAGGATAAGCTATTTGGAATATTTTGGGATGCTTGTAATATGTTAATGTGAGAGAATTGTATTTCTTTTAACCTCTATGGGACCGGCGGGACGAATTCGTCCCACCTACGTAACAGCCAGTTGAATCCTGTGGCGC